>NW_023234369.1:0-976 GCF_002007445.2 Ailuropoda melanoleuca | reverse complement strand
TTTTTTTCCCTCTTTCCCATTGTAAGCTGAAATGCAACACTTTTTCCTGATTGGTATTTACATATCACCTTATGAAGTTATTTTGCTTTAGAAAACACAAAGAGTTCTATATATTATCTAATAAGCTTGCAAACTCTAAAATATGCATTTTTAACCTAAACCCCTTCCCTGAGTTCTAGATTCCTATGTGGAATTGCTTACCATCTCCGCTTGGAATCTGCTAGGGATGACTAATGAGAATCTCAAATAATACGTTCAAGTCAGAGCATCCTATGTTCCCACCTCATGCCTCCATCTCTGTCTTTCCTGTCAGTAAATGGTCCCATTGATCATCCACCTAGTTTTTCATCCAGAATTCTGGGTGCCGTGAATTTTAATCAACTCAACTTACTCAGCAAACATTTGGTCACAGAATATTTTTAAGTAGAAGGAATATTAGAATTTGTTCTAATTATGTATTACAATTATGTAATCTAATTATATTGAATTAGAGCTAATGCCACCCATTCCTGTACCAGCGAGAGGATTTGATAAAAAAAGGATGGCAGCATAGTCCTGGGCTCAGGACCTTCTGAGAACAAAAGGGGCAAGCAAGAATCGCTCACATCTGTCATTCAGTTCTTTTTCTTTTCTTTAAAATATATACCCTAGCCTTCATTTCTTTTGCAACAGACAAGCCACTTCCTTGGGCTTCCACATTGGTTCATCTTTCTGCTGAAGCTTTCCCGGTGGTTTCCTAAGCACTAAGAATAAAATAAAAAGAAAATAAAACCCGACGTCCTTCTCATGGCCTATTAGACCCTCCAGGACCCCAGTCTTTCCCTGATATTATCTCATTCCCCCTCACTCACCACGATCCATCCAAAGTGGACTTCCTTGTGCTTTTTGGAAAAGGTCCAGACTGAAGGTTTTTACTCTGGAGGCTCTTTATTCCATCTCTACCTTGTCTTCTTGCTGCTGCTTCAGGCCAGTTCCA
>NW_023234368.1:0-976 GCF_002007445.2 Ailuropoda melanoleuca | reverse complement strand
TTGTGTTCCCTCTCTCGCTGGCTGTCTCTCTCTGTCAAATAAATAAATAAAATCTTTAAAAAAAAAAAAGACCAAAGATCCAGAAACGGGAGAGACTGAGCGGTAGCATAAGGTCCCTAAAAACAGGAGGGTTGAAGAAAAAGGATTTAGATGCACGGAGGGACATGCGCTGTATTGTAGCGGAAGAGAGGATCGGGACCAATGATCATAGGTTTGTAGATATGGAGGTGAGATATGAGACACCTCTCATCCCATAGTTCCTGTTCTTGGCAATGCAGGAGAGAAGGTCATTGCTAGGAGCAGAAGTAGGGTGCTGGGCTGTGAAGGGAGCAGGAAAGATGGCCATCCAGAGTAGCACAGGTGGTCTCCGGGGAGTGCTGAGGGCCCGTATGAGACAGGTGATCTTACATCTACAGCCAGTCTGCCCCACGGTGTGATTTGCCTCAGGTGCTTAGCTTCGCAGGTGCAAGACAGCCAAGGTGGGCATTTGGTCCATTGAGGGTTGGCCATTTGCTGAGTGAATGTGTAAGAAAAGTCCAAAGAGAAGGAGAGTTTGGTTTAAGCTAGTGAAAAGAAAGTTCTATAGGCTATAGTATCTGGCGCCCAGTGGGTTTACAGGAATTGTACTCATTATTACAGGAGACGAGAGACAATTCCCAACCACCCCCTGGCCCTCCACCCCTCCTGCAAGACCACCCTCACCTCCTTTTCCTCCCAAGATATCTGTACAGGATATGGAGGTGCTTTTGGAAGTAAATGTGATATTTATTGTATATGGTTGTGTATATATAGTTATATATGTTTATATATAGTTATATATAGTTTATATAGTTAGTTTTCCAGTTATTTTATGTGTTCCCACTTCATTATTATCTAGGTGAGACTATAGAGTCTCAGAAATTAGGTTATTGGGGCACCTGGGTGGCACAGCGGTTAAGCGTCTGCCTTCGGCTCAGGGCGTGATCCCGGCGTTATG
>NW_023234367.1:0-976 GCF_002007445.2 Ailuropoda melanoleuca | reverse complement strand
TTTACACGCACTCCCGTTTGCTGTGGATCACACGCTGCTGGGGTGGACGGAGGAGCGTGTGGCTCCCAGGTGCCGGTGGTAACAAGCCTCTGTGAGACAGTCACCGAGGTGAGGCAGGTGGGACAGGGCCTGACAGCCCAGGACCCCTGCGTCCAGCCTTCCTACCACAGGTTGCCCTGGAGATTTGCCAAACAAGGGCAGGAGGGCTTGATACTAAAATATTTAGCCACCAAGCTGAAGCCCTCCCGGGGACTAGGGTCTAGGTCAAGGGGAAGTCCTAAGCAGCTGGAACCTAGGGACAGAAACAGACAGTCCGAAGCCTTGTGCTGTGGCTGGTTGCCAACCAGCGTGAAGGTATATCAAAATTTCGGCAGCCAATCAGGCGATGTGGGTGCCCCCTGGCCACACAACAGCTCTGCACACAGGACTGGTGTCCTTTCTCCTGAGCGGGGGAGGGGCAGCCATCTGCCTTGTGGGCTCTGCCCTGGGTTATCTCAGGGCACGGTCTAGACTGGAGGTTCGCATTCTCTCCCAGCGCGGCAGGCTCCTCTTCAATCACAACGTGGCTGATTGTGTTACTGCCCAGGCGGTAAGGGAGAAAGGCCGCCGAGCTCAAGCGTCTCGGCCAGCGCCACGACCCGGCCTCTCACACCAGCCCTGGGTCTCTTCGCAGGAAAATTCATCAATGATTCAGGAAACTGATGGATTCAGAAGGTCACTGGGCTCCCGGGAGGATGTGGTGCTGCTCTGTAAGCCGAGACCGAAAGATCAGTAAAGCAGCAGGAACTCTGATCACTGCCAAGAGCTCTGAGGCTCAGGGTCTGGGTCAGGGCTGCAGGCCTGAAAGTGCCTCCCAGATCGCCAGGGCCGGGAAGATTCGGGCTCCGTGGCACACAGCCCGCTCCGGCCCCGCCTGGCTCCAGGCCGAGCAAGCCTCTCCCTCTTTGCGCTGCTTCCCCCCCTCGGCCCGACCTAT
>NW_023234366.1:0-976 GCF_002007445.2 Ailuropoda melanoleuca | reverse complement strand
CCTCTGAGTGACAACTCCCAGTCAGTAAGGGGACAGATGAATGTCCCAGATTCTGTACTTTGGGTGGATAATCCTGAGGTGCCGTCTGCATGGTTCCTCAGAGGGATTGAGTTCATTTGCTCACACTGCTAACCAGCTCAGTCACCTACACTTTATTGGGCTTCTTCCCATTCCTTTCTGCTTTCACTGCTGTTGCCTGGGATCATCCCCCAAAGAAGCTGAGTCCTCATCTTAGGGTCTTCTTTTAGGGGAGACCAAATTAAGGTTCTCTTTTTTCTTTATCAAGTGGCAAAAATAGGAAAGGGTTAAGTTGATAGCTGGAAGCATGTATAATCCATGGGTTCCCTGATTCCCTCATGTAGTACATGTTACGTTTTGAGTTGATTCCTGCCTGTGGCTCAGGGTTATTTTAAGGTGATATAGTCTGATGGCCTCTTAGCCCTGCCATTTTAGCCAAGATCTTACCACTGAGCTTCTGATTTGTTCTAAGAGGCATCTCCAACCTATAAAACAACAACAACACCAGTTATTATTTATAAAGCAGTTTTGACAAAAATTGTACAATATGCTTCAAGTTATTTTATTCTCACAGTTAGTAGATATCATTGTCCTCATTTTTTAAGTATAATAAAACTGAGAACTAGAAAAGTTAAATAATTTGCAGAAGATCCTACTACTGATAATCTGAAGAGCCAGGATTGGAACTCATGTCTCTGTGACTCTGTGGTTCAAACTCCTAGCCACTGTGCTCCACTGCTTAAACTCCATGTCTAACGATTGGCTATCTCAGAGATTTTCACCTGGAGATAATTGTATCTATAGAATGGCGATAATGTTGCACTTTCCTCATAGTGCCCTCAGAAATATAGATGACTTAATCTATCTGAACATAAAACAATGCCTGACAGTTTTTGTAAAAAACGTTTACTATAGTATCATTATTAGTATTACCAGAATTGGAGAGAGTCCATCTCCT
>NW_023234363.1:0-976 GCF_002007445.2 Ailuropoda melanoleuca | reverse complement strand
CTGCTTGTGTTCCCTCTCTCGCTGGCTGTCTCTCTCTCTCTGTCAAATAAATAAATAAGATCTTTAAAAAATAATAAAAAATAAAAAGCTACATGGCAAGGCAAAAACGGCTGCAGAATGAAGAGTTAATTTCTAAGACTGCCAAAATGGCAGAGGACTTAAGGAAAAGCTAGCCAAATAATTTGGCTAACTACTCTCAACTCCACTGAACTACCGCTATCATTTCTACTACAGGCTTCCAGGGTGTTTAATTTCGCCTAAAGAAAAAGCTGCATTAAAGGAAAATATACCTTAAAATATTCATACTTGTTCCAACTTTAACCTCAAACTTCTATTTTGGAATACATCAAGGTTTCAACAATTTCTGTCTTCTCAAGCAGCATTATCTTAGTTTGCACACCTTACTTTAATCCAAAAATTTAATCAAGAAAAAGTCACATAGTGATTCTGTCCTAGGAAATGCAACAGTCTCCGTGAGGTTTGCATCTTCCTTCTCCCCTGCAATTCACGACAATAATCTATTATCACACAAGATAATGCCCTGATACTAAGCCATCTCAAAATTCTGCAGGTGTTTTCACTGTATAAGAAACCATACATTTTTGGCTGACCCAGAGAGATGGCCCTGGCTCAAAAGACTACTAGTGTCTAAAAAGAAATAACAGGAGATACACACTATTACTAAGTGAACATTAAACTTATATTTTACACTAAATACATTAACATTAAATACATACCATAAATACTTAACATTAAATACATAACGGCCAGGAAAAACTCAGAAAAAGTTTTGGAGATATGATGTGTTTTCATAACCATACGAAGTTCTTACTTTTTATTCATTAGAATGCCATATTGGCACCTTTTCAACCAAAGGGGACTGACTAATTAGAATGTTTAATGAGAGGGGCGCCTTGGTGGCACAGCGGTTAAGCGTCTGCCTTCGGCTCAGGGCGTGATCCCAGCGTTATGGGAT
>NW_023234362.1:0-976 GCF_002007445.2 Ailuropoda melanoleuca | reverse complement strand
TCAGTCTAAGTGAGCTAAGAACATATCCTGTTGCAGGAAAGTCTGATGTTCACCTACCCCGTAGCCCTGAGATTTGGTTCTTCAAGCTGCCAGTATGTGTCCTGCCACCAACCTAGTACTTCTAGCTGGGAACCTTGGAGTCTGCCTTGGCTTCTCTCTCTGTCCCTTTGTCTCTGTCCCATGCCAGTCTATCACCAAGGTCTCTTGTTTCTTTGCCCTAAACATCTCTTGAATCTTTTTGCTTCTTCCCATCAGCCAAGGTCAAGCTATTTCTGTCTCTCCTGGACAAAGAGTGTCTTGGTGTGCTTGCTGCTCTCCTTGCTCCCCACCCACCCTCCACCCAGTTTTCTGAAGCTGCCTGTGTGATGCTAACAGTGTGACCTGTTGATGGCCATCCTGGGCCTAAAACATTTTGTGGTTTACAGTCCAATATCCTCACCGTGGCTTTCAAGGTTCTGCATGATCTGACCCCTCCTTGCTTTTCTAGCCTCGTCCTAGTCAGTCTCTCCTTTCTAGCCATGTTGGCTGTCTTTCAGCAACATGTCAAGCTCTTTCCTGCCTTTGGTCCTTGACTGACATACTTTTCTCCCCTAGAAACACTTTCCCACCCTCCCTTCTTCCCTCCACATAGCCAACTCCTATTCAACTTAACAGTTCAACCTAGATTTTACTTCCTCCATGGAGTCTTCTCCGTTACTCTAGCTACATTGAGACCACTTGCTTTTAAGCCTTTATAAAATACTGTACTTTGTAGTAGCACAAATCTCACTAATAACTGCTTGCTGTATGCCTGTTGGGTTGTCAGCTGCTTGAGGAAAAGGATGGGATCTGTCTTGTTCACATATCAGATGCTCAGTAAATATTTATTGCATGCATGAGGAATCATAGAAATGGTTGATCACCCCTTCTTAAAGGTGTTTTTCATATAGAATATATATATATATATATTCTATATATATATATATATATTCTATAT
>NW_023234361.1:0-1815 GCF_002007445.2 Ailuropoda melanoleuca | reverse complement strand
TCATTAAAATCATATCTCTCAGTATGCAGTCTCAACGTTCATGGTTTAAACTCTCCCATAAAATGCCACAGCANCACAGGGTTGCAGATTGGATAAAAAGACATGACCCATCCATTTGCTGTCTACAAGAGACTCATTTTGAACCCAAAGATGCATTCAGACTTAGAGTAAGGGGATGGAGTACCATCTTCCACGCAAATGGACCTCAAAAGAAAGCTGGAGTAGCAATTCTCATATCAGATAGACTGGATTTTAAACTAGAGGCCATAGAGAGAGATACAGAAGGGCACTATATTATTCTTAAAGGAAGTATTCAACAAGTGGATATGACAATTATTAATATATATGCCCCCAACAGGGGAGCAGCAAGATACACAAGCCAACTCTTAACCAAAATAAAGAGACATATAGATAAGAACACAGTAATAGTAGGGGACCTCAACACCCCACTATCAGAAATAGACAGAACACCCTGGCAAAAACTAAGCAAAGAATCAAAGGCTTTGAATGCCATACTCGACGAGTTGGACCTCATAGATATATATAGAACACTACACCCCAGAACCAAAGAATACTTATTCTATTCTAATGCCCATGGAACATTCTCAAGAATAGATCATGCTCTGGGACACAAAACAGGTCTCAGCCAATACCAAAAGATTGAAATTATCCCCTGCATATTCTCAGACCACAACGCTCTGAAATTGGAACTCAACCACAAGGAAAAACCTGGAAGAAACTCAAACACTTGGAGGCTAAGAACCATCCTGCTCAAGAATGACTCGATAAACCAGGAAATCAAAAAACAAATTAAACAATTTATGGAGACCAACGAGAATGAATACACAACGGTCCAAAACCTATGGGATACTGCAAAGGCAGTCCTAAGGGGGAAATACATAGCCATCCAAGCCTCACTCAAAAGAATAGAAAAATCTAAAATGCAGTTTCTATATTCTCACCTCAAGAAACTGGAACAGCAACAGAGGGACAGGCCTAACCCACTCACAAGGAAGCAGTTGACCAAAATTAGAGCAGAAATCAATCAATTAGAAACCAGAAGTACAGTAGAGCATGTCAACAGGACTAGAACCAGGTTCTTTGAGAGAATCAATAAAATTGACAGACCACTGGCCAGACTGATCCAAAAGCAAAGAGAAAGGACCGAAATTATTAAAATTATGAGTGAAAAGGGAGAGGTCACGACCAACAACATTGAAATTGGAAGGATTATTAGAAATTTTTATCAACAGCTATATGCCAAAAAACTAAGCAATCTGGAAGAGATGGAGGCCTTCCTGGAAACCTATAAACTACCAAGACTGAAACAGGAAGAAATAGATTTCTTAAACAGGCCAATTAACTATGAAGAAATTGAGTCAGTGATAAACAACCTTCCAAATAATAAAACTCCAGGACCACATGGTTTTCCTGGGGAATTCTACCAAACATTCAAAGAAGAAATAATACCTATTCTCCTAAAGCTATTTCAAAAAATAGAAACAGAAGGAAAGCTACCAAACTCATGCTATGAGCCTAATATAACCTTGATCCCCAAACCAGGCAAAGACCCCCTCAAAGGAGAATTACAGACTGATTTCCCTAATGAATATGGATGCCAAAATCCTCAACAAGATCCTTGCTAATAGAATCCAACAGTACATTAAAAGGATTATCCATCATGACCAAGTGGGATTCATACATGGGATGCAAGCATGGTTCAATACTCGCAAATCAATCAGTATGATACATCATATCAACAAGAAAAGAATCAGGAACCATATGATCCTCTCAATTGATGCAGAAAAAGCATTT
>NW_023234360.1:821-931 GCF_002007445.2 Ailuropoda melanoleuca | reverse complement strand
TAAACTCCAAATGGATGAAAGACCTTGATGTGAGACAGAAATCCATCAAAATCATAGAGGAGAACATAGGCAACAACCTCTATGACATCGACCAGAGCAAACTTTTTCAT
>NW_023234360.1:437-575 GCF_002007445.2 Ailuropoda melanoleuca | reverse complement strand
AACAAATAAACAAATCAAAAAATGGGCAGAAGATATGAACAGACACTTTTCCAATGAAGACATACAAATGGCTAACAGACACATGAAAAAAGGTTCAAGATCATTAGCCATTAGGGAAATTCAAATGAAAACCACACT
>NW_023234360.1:0-168 GCF_002007445.2 Ailuropoda melanoleuca | reverse complement strand
GCACCCCAATGTTCATAGCAGCATTGTCCACAATAGCTAAATCGTGGAAGGAGCCAAGATGCCCTTCAACAGATGACTAGATTAAGAAGCTGTGGTCCAGGGGCGCCTGGGTGGCACAGCTGTTAAGCGTCTGCCTTCGGCTCAGGGCGTGATCCCGGCGTTCTGGGA
>NW_023234359.1:3766-3887 GCF_002007445.2 Ailuropoda melanoleuca | reverse complement strand
GCGACCACTTTCCCTGAAGGTTCCCTATTCACGAAGGGTGATCATAGTGCTGAGACGGTCCCTGTACGGTGCTGTTTCTGACGGCCGTGTTTTTGTCCTTTTCGTTCCATTGCCGCCAGCA
>NW_023234359.1:3353-3525 GCF_002007445.2 Ailuropoda melanoleuca | reverse complement strand
CCCTACACCCAATGTGGAATCGGGGTCCCCAGTGAAAAGGCTGCTGTTCGCTGGAGGTGTTTTCCTGGACGCTCTGCTTTATTACCAATGAGAAAGGCGCTGAGTCCTCGAAAATCCTGTACCTTATCATTCATGCTCCGTTACTCACGAGAGATGATGATTGTTGATATTT
>NW_023234359.1:0-3038 GCF_002007445.2 Ailuropoda melanoleuca | reverse complement strand
CGTGACTTCAAGGGCTTTCCACTCACACTTTGTTTCTTGGTTCTAAGGGCTGGATCCTCCCCAGGCCCCTACACCCAATGTGGTATCGGGGTCCCCAGTGAAAAGGCTGCTGTTCACCTTAGGTGTTTTCCTGGACGCTCTACTTTATTACCAATGAGAAGGGCGCTGAGTCCTCCAATATCCTGACCCTTTTCCATCATGCTCCCTTACTCAAGAGAGATGATGATCGTTGATATTTCCCTGGACTGTGTGGTGTCTCAGAGACCACTATGGGGCACTCTCGTCAGGCTTCCGCGACCTCTTTCCCTCATGTTTCCCCATTCACGAAGGGTGATGATAGTGCTAAGACGGTCCCTGTACGGTGTATGTTTTTGGACTCTTTGTTCCATTCCCACCAGCAGTTTTCATAGGATTTTCCCAGGAAGTAAACATTTCGTTGGAGGCGGCTGTTTGCCAAATTGTGTTTCTCATTGCTGTGTTCGTCGTGTTTCACTCACGGTACCAAAGCACCTTGATTCCTGTTCCACCTTCCATAAGGCCGTCGTGACTTCAAGGGCTTTCCCCTCACACTTTGTTTCTTGGTTCTAAGGGCTGGATCCTCCCCAGGCCCCTACACCCAATGTGGAATCGGGGTCCCCAGTGAAAAGGCTGCTGTTCGCTGGAGGTGTTTCCCTGGACGCTCTGCTTTATTACCAATGAGAAGGGCGCTGAGTCCTCGAAAATCCTGAACCTTTTCATTCATGCTCCCTTACTCACGAGAGATGATGATCGTTGATATTTCCCTGGACTGTGTGGTGTCTCAGAGACCACTATGGGGCACTCTCATCAGGCCTCTGTGACAACTTTCCCTCATGTTTCCCTATTCACGAAGGGTGATGATAGTGCTAAGACGGTCCCTGTACGGTGTTGTTTCTGACGGACGTGTTTTGGGCCTTTTCGTTCCATTGCCGCCAGCAGTTTTGACAGGATTTCCCCAGGGAGCAAGCATTTCGTTGGAAGCGGGTTTTGGCCGAATTGTGTTTCTCAGTGCTGTGTTCGTCGTGTTTCACTCACGGTACCAAAGCCCCTTGATTCCTGTTCCACCTTCCATAAGGCCGTCGTGACTTCAAGGGCTTTCCCCTCACACTTTGTTTCTTGGTTCTAAGGGCTGGATCCTCCCCAGGCCCCTACACCCAATGTGGTATCGGGGTCCCCAGTGAAAAGGCTGCTGTTCGCTGGAGGTGTTTTCCTGGACGCTCTGCTTTATTACCAATGAGAAGGGCGCTGAGTCCTCGAAAATCCTGAACCTTTTCATTCATGCTCCCTTACTCACGAGAGATGATGATCGTTGATATTTCCCTGGACTGTGTGGTGTCTCAGAGACCACTGTGGGGCACTCTCGTCAGGCTTCCGCGACCACTTTCCCTCATGTTTCCCTGTTCACGAAGGGTGATGATAGTGCTAAGACGGTCCCTGTACGGTGTTGTTTCTGACGGACGTGTTTTGGGCCTTTTCGTTCCATTGCCGCCAGCAGTTTTGACAGGATTTCCCCAGGGAGCAAGCATTTCGTTGGAAGCGGGTTTTGGCCGAATTGTCTTTCTCAGTGCTGTGTTCGTCGTGTTTCACTCACGGTACCAAAGCCCCTTGATTCCTGTTCCACCTTCCATAAGGCCGTCGTGACTTCAAGGGCTTTCCACTCACACTTTGTTTCTTGGTTCTAAGGGCTGGATCCTCCCCAGGCCCCTACACCCAATGTGGAATCGGGGTCCCCAGTGAAAAGGCTGCTGTTCACCTTAGGTGTTCTCCTGGACGCTCTACTTTATTACCAATGAGAAGGGCGCTGAGTCCTCGAAAATCCTGAACCTTTTCATTCATGCTCCCTTACTCACGAGAGATGATGATCGTTGATATTTCCCTGGACTGTGTGGTGTCTCAGAGACCACTGTGGGGCACTCTCGTCAGGCTTCCGCGACCACTTTCCCTCATGTTTCCCTATTCACGAAGGGTGATGATAGTGCTAAGACGGTCCCTGTACGGTGTTGTTTCTGACGGACGTGTTTTGGGCCTTTTCGTTCCATTGCCGCCTGCAGTTTTGAAAGGATTTCCCCAGGAAGCAAGCATTTCCNGAAGCGGGTTTTGGCCAAATTGTCTTTCTCAGTGATGTGTTCGTCGTGTTTCACTCACGGTACCAAAGCACCCTGATTCCTGCNGTGTTTCACTCACGGTAACAAAGCACCTTGATTTTTGTTCCACGTTCTATAAGGCCAATGTGACTTCAAGGGCTTTATCTTCGCACTTTGTTTCTTGGTTCTAAGTGCTGGATGCTTCCAAGGCACATTTACCCAATGGGGAATCTGGGTCCCAAGGAAATGCGGATGTTAGCTGGAGGTGTTATCCTGGACGCTCTTCTTTAATACCAATAAGAAGGGCGCTGAGTCCTCGAAATTCTGACCCTTTTCATTCATACTCCCTTACTCACGAAGGGAAGATGATCGTTGATATTTCCCTGGATTGTGTGGTCTCTCAGAGACCACTATGTGGCANTGGGGCACTCTCGTCAGGCTTCCGCGACCACTTTCCCTCATGTTTCCCTATTCACGAAGGGTGATGTTAGTGCTAAGACGGTCCCTGTTCGGTGTTGTTTCTGACGGACGTGTTTTGGGCTTTTTCATTCCATTGCCGAAAGCAGTTTGGACAGGATTTCCCCAGGGAGCAAACATTTCTTTGGAAGCGGGTTTTGGCCGAACTGTCTTTTTCAGTGCTGTCNTTCGTCGTGTTTCACTCACGGTACCAAAGCACCTTGATTCCTGTTCTACCTTCCATAAGGCTGTCGTGACTTCAAGGGCTTTCCCCTCACACTTTGTTTCTTGGCTCTAAGGGCTGGATCCTCCCCATCCCCTACACCCAATGTGGTATCGGGTTCCCCAGTGAAAAGGCTGCTGTTCGCTGGAGGTGTTTTCCTGGAGGCTTTGCTTTCTTACCAATGATAATGGCGCTGAGTCCTCGAAAATCCTGACCCTTTTCATTCATGCTCCCTTACTCACGAGAGATAATGATCG
>NW_023234358.1:0-976 GCF_002007445.2 Ailuropoda melanoleuca | reverse complement strand
GAGCTGGCAGAGAGGATCAGGAAGATTCTCCATGCCAACCACAAACCCTGTCCTCAGATCCTGTGTGGTATGTGCTGGATAGCCAGTTTGTGCAGCCACACCCTGAATGCCCCTATGAATCACTTTCTTGAGAATGTAGGGTCCCGTCCTCCTGCTATAGTCCCATCAGGCAGAATATGTAGAATAACGTGTTGTTCAGCATTCAAGGTCGGGGGCTCCGGGCGTGGCCAACCCAGAGTGTCTTCTTTGTAAGGAGGAATGTCTGGATGGCAGGCCTTGATCTCCTTGGAACACAGGCCGTGTGAGGAGGGGAAGGCTCAGTTGCTGTGCTATGAAAGCTCACTGCACATAGATCCCAGCAGTGGATGCTTTGTCTGGTCGGCCACTCCTGGACTCCCTGTATGTAAGTTCCCCTAATAAACTTGTGTCTCGATTCCTCTGTCCGGGTCTTTTCGTAGGCCTCACTGGACCATTACCCATTATTGGCTTAGAGTCTGCTGGGGTTGGCTACACAGATTCCCCCTCCCTGCTTCTCAGGGCCATTTGCGTGGCTGGAGGAGGCCTGTAGTGAGATTGCTCCTGGTGTGGAGTTAAAGAGGCCGGGGGAGAACCCTGTATGTCCTGCCCCTCTCAGCCTTATCCCTGGCCACTTCTCTGTCAGCTTCCTGCACTCGGCTGGATCATTGTATCTGCCAGCAATTATTCTCTTAATTGAAAACTCTCTTCCTCAAAAGAGCCTTCTTCCATGACATAATGGAAGGGAGAAGGCAGAGTGCCCTGGCCCTGCCTGGCGTATCATGGGACTCCCAGGACGTGGCCTGGTGTGGTCTCTATTTGACTTCTGTGGTTCTCTCTCTTGCCTTGCGTCCTAGCTTTTCTTTCCCAGCCCTCTGAGATCTAAAGACCAACCCCTCTTCTAAGGCATACCTACAGGTGGGACAAAAGAAGGCCCAAATATTATGCTGAGCCCATCATG
>NW_023234357.1:0-976 GCF_002007445.2 Ailuropoda melanoleuca | reverse complement strand
CCCCCCAAAATAGAAATTTTATTGGAATGAGGTTTTCACTGTCCAGGAGATTTTTCTTAACCTTGCATGTGATCTCAACTCGGCTTTACTGCTATGTCTTGTTCACATTTCTCAGCAATACATTTATTTTTTAAGGTTTTATTTAAATTACAGTTAGCTAACATACAATATAATATTAGTTTCAGGTGTACAATGTAGTGATTTCACACTTCCATAAATACCTGGTGCTCATCACAACAAGTGCCTCCTCCATCCCCATCACCTATTTCACTCATCTCCCACTCACCTCCTCTCTGGTGACCATCATTCTGTTCTCTCTGGTTAAGAGTCCATTTCTTGGCTCGCTTTTCTCTCTCTTTTTCCCTTTGCTCATTTATTTTGTTTCTTAAATTCCACATATGAGTAAAATCATATGGTATTTGTCTTTCTCTGAGTTATTTCACTTACCATAATACTCTCTAGTTCCATCCATGTCATTGTAGATGCAAGATTTCATTATTTTTTATGGCTGAATATTATTCCGTTGTATATTTACACATACCACTTCTTTATCCATTCATCAGTCAATAGACACTTGGGCTGTGTACGTATTTAGACTCTATAGACAATTTATTATGAATGGTACATGCTGGAGTTGGTAAGACACATAGTTGCATCTCCTTTCTGCCCCATATAAAGATTCACATTTTCCCAATTTGTAAACACACTGTGAGGGCTGAAATGGTATTAAATAAAGTTAGTTTACAAGAGGAATATATTAGCAAAAAAATTCCAAAAATACGGTATCAACAATGTCTTTTCTGTTAGGACATTGGGGAGGCTGTTTTGTATTCGCTTATTTTAAGGAGTTGCTTCTGTGCATTACAATCCTGTTGAATCACAGACTCTTCACACAGTTGAGTTGGTTCTTCACAGTTTACACTACACCTTCATATATATCAAATTGCAATAATTGCATCATATTTTTAAAATAAAT
>NW_023234356.1:0-976 GCF_002007445.2 Ailuropoda melanoleuca | reverse complement strand
AGACCATCTTGATTCAAAACATCTATCGTAATCCCCAAAACAGTGCACAGACGGCTGACGGCTCACACTGTAAGTCCCACAGTTGGAGAAATTTTTTTAAAACAATGGTGTTAAAGAGCCCACTCTTAATTGAGACAAATAATGTTGGCTTCTGAGCTGCTGACATAGAGCTGTTGCAAACAGGACAAGGTGCTGGAAGGCCTTGGTACCTACAGCAAGAACCTGATACTTGGCCACGTTCGGGAGGCGGTCCTCAGCAAGGGCACTGGGGAGGCCTCTTTCCTGGGTTGACGTTTGTTAACGAGAGGGAGGGGGTCTCTCCATGTGACACTTGACAGCTACCAGCCAATCACTGGTTTTTCCAGTGCCTGAACCCCTGGCCTTTGTTAAGTTCTTTCTGTAAAGTTACGACTCTTAGGACTATTTAGGAATCAATAAGGTAAGTTGCCCAATAAGTGTGGGTTTTATTTCACCATTACAATTTTTCCTCTAGGAAGTGGAGATTTCATGATATGTAATTATTGTATTTCTCTGCTCCCGTGGTTTTTGTCATCAGCTGATGCGGGCATTTTCTCAGCCCGTGAAGTATTCTGTAATACTGAAGACCATTTTGGTAGTAACCTGCCAAGCTGCTTGCATTCTTACCTGGATTTGAACTTGGCAGTGGGGAATCTCTGCGTCCCGTGAACAGAAATACAATATCCGCATATCATGGGATCTCTGTGACGTTGCAGTGTTAGGGTGTCCAGGACAGCCACCAGCTAAGAGAAAACATCTCTGCTTCGAAAGAAAATAACTTGCTCTTTTTTCAGCACTGAGTCTTGACTGAAGTGATCGCCACAGGAAACCGGTTAAGTGTTTAAATTTAATTTTCCATAATATAAAGTTGTTGCGTTTTGTATTTCAGACCATTGCCCTCTTGAACATTTACCGTAACCCTCAAAACTCTTCCCAGTCTGCTGACGGTTTGCGCTGT
>NW_023234355.1:0-976 GCF_002007445.2 Ailuropoda melanoleuca | reverse complement strand
GTCCACTTGTTTATAATTCTTTGATATACTTGAACTCCTTGAAACTTTAGAAAACACATGGAAGGTGACTCTTCTGAGTAGACGAATTCCCATTGCACTAGAAAAGCAGGTAGCTGGTTCATTATTAAATGAGCTATGCAAAAAATAAAAGTCTAGTTTGAGCTCAACAATTAACAAAGAAAATTTTGTAGCATTTTATTTTAACCATTTGATAAAATCTATTTCTTGGTTAGTATGCTTTTTATTGTAGTATTTTCCTTTGCTGACCTAGTGTTTCAATATCATTTTTTTTTCTGGTAATAACTGATATTTTGAGTTGAGGCAGGAACCTTGCTTTTATTTCCTCAGTAAGTGATACATTCTGCTGTACCAATTAATACTGCCACCAGTAGCTCATGAGGGGTCTTTTCTTCTCTACATCCTCACCAGCACTAGTCATTTTTTATCTATTTGAGTCCAGCCTTTCCGACAGGTGTAAAGTGATCTCATTGTAGTTCTGATTTCCAGTTCCCTGACGATTAGCCATGGTGAACATCTTTTCATGTGTCTTTTGGCCATGTGTATGTCTTCTTGGGAAAAATGTCTACTTAGATCCTTTGCCCATTTTTTAATCAAATTTTTTTGGGTGTTGAGTTGTAGGAATTCTTCATATACTTCAGATTTAATCCCTTATCAAATATATTATTTGCAAATATCTTCACCCATTGAGTAGGTTGCCTTTTTGTTTTGTTCATGTTTCCTTTGCTGTACAAAAGCTTTTTATTTTGAAGAAGTCTCAGTAATTTGTTTTTGTTTCCCTTGCGTTGGGAAATGTACCTAGAAAAATGTTGCTATGGCTGATGTCAAAGAAATTACTGCCTGTTTTCTCTTGCAGGATTTTTATGGTTTCCTTTCTCACGTTAAGATCTTTTATCCATTTTGAGTTTATTTTTGTGCATGGTGTAAGAAAGTGATCTAGTTTCATTGTTTTGCACGT
>NW_023234354.1:0-976 GCF_002007445.2 Ailuropoda melanoleuca | reverse complement strand
CTGATGTGGGGCTCGATCCCGCAACGCCGGGATCACGCCCTGAGCCGAAGGCAGACGCTTAACCGCTGTGCTACCCAGGCGCCCCATCATTCTTTTTCAAATATATTTTCTGCCCATTCTTTCACTCCTGTCACTTGAGAACTACAAATATTCACGGGTTAGATGATATTTCTCACAGATATGAGACACCATTAATTTTTTAAAAAATCTTCTTCTGTGATTAACTTAATTTCTGTTTACCTGTTACCAAGTTAATTTAGCCTTAGTTCTGTAATATCTAATTTGTTGAAATTCACCCAGTAAATTTTTATATTTTTTCATTTCCATTAATTCATTCTTGTTTTTATTTCAGAATAGAAATGGAGGATCTGTCTCCTCAACCATTTACATCTATCTTTTCCTATAAATTCTTTAAAATATTTGTAGTGCTTTTTTTTTAAGTTCTTGTCTATTGATTCCCATTATTTGGTCATCTGCAGTTTTGCTTCTAGTTTTCCCCCCTAATTATGGGACATATTGTCCAGCTTCTCTTCAAATCTCTTAATTTTTTGTAGTCTGCTTCGTATATAATGGAGCAGTAAGAATTAAGCGTTTACGTTTGTCTCATTTTGTTACTTTCCCAGAGTACAATTTTTTTTCTGTATACTGTCTGGTATTTACTGTGAGTAGAGTAGTTTGTGTCTTTAATTAGATTGAGTTCACCTGTGATTAGCTCAGTGTCTACTCTTCTCAGCCTTCATATTTTTTTAATGTATCCATGTTTAAACAGAGATGGGTTGTCTACTGTTTCAGATATTTTTGTTTCACTTTCAGATTTTATTCTGACCAGGTCCCTGGATTCAATCATTGTGGGAATGTTCATCAAATCTTTGCTGTCAACCTAGCATTTATTCTCCACACCTGTTTTCTTGTCAGATTTTTAGCCATGGTGGGGGGGTTGTTGGACTGACTTTATTGTTTTTGTATTTATATCTCT
>NW_023234353.1:0-976 GCF_002007445.2 Ailuropoda melanoleuca | reverse complement strand
CAACTATAACATAATAAATTTGTGTTGTTTTGAGCCACAAGGTTTTGGTAATTTTTTATGGCAACAGTGGAAACTACTATGTGGGAAATGTTGATAAATTCAGACCAAAAAGGGTAAATTTTATATATATATATATATATATAATGTGGTAACATAAAATTTCTAATATGATTTGGAGAATGTTCTAGATTTATTGACTAATAAAGATTGCTCTACAGACAAAACTATAAGTACCTTGGAGTCAAGGTGGTTAACTGATCATACATATTCACCTCCTATCCATTCTGAGATGTAATTGAAATAGAAATACACAAAGATCAGTAAGCACATGAAAAGAAAAAAAAAAACAATTACTCTAAGGAAAACTGAACTTTGTACGTAAAAAGAAATATAATCAATTGAGACATACTTAGGACAACAAAAAACAATAAATATAGTCATAAAATTTAAACAATTCCATATAAATTTATATTGGGAGAATGGAGGATACATCCTGCTTTTAAGATGTATCAAATAATGCCAAAAGTCCTAATAGAGGAAATGGCAGTTCCCTGGCACCCAGCCTTACCCTGCTGCTCTAGGCATGTGTTCCACCTGCTTTAGCTCCTTCTGGTATTACCCTATATGCTATTACAAAATGTGTGTCTACCACTATCTCTTAGTTCGAAAACATTGGACATTGGAGTTCTACCCATGTGACAAGGATTGTACCTGATTTTCTACTTACCACCTGTTAGTGGATTCCAGAGGCAGAGCGACCCTACTTCCACTGCAGCTTGTTAACAGAATGTTCTGAACTAAGTTGTCCTTCCCAGTATTCAGTTCCTCAGCACAAGCTCATTAGGTTTTCCAGACATTTGTTAAATATTTCATCTGCTGATAATGGCTTTCCACTTTGCTGCAGATTTAGATGTTATAGTGACTAGTTGACAGCTTGCAAATGAGGTTATCTGCAGTGGCCTAACGAGAATGTACT
>NW_023234352.1:0-976 GCF_002007445.2 Ailuropoda melanoleuca | reverse complement strand
AAAAGAAAAATAAAACTTTTTCCTGATTTCACCCTACTGAGTCCAGCTACAACTGATTTCTTACAACGTGGTGAGAATCCTTTTTGGGGCATGAAATGGAAGTATAAATAAACAAAGTGAACACATGTTCTCATTATTGGATCATCCTTCTTTCCATAGGTAATAGGGTCATCATGGTACATTTGGGGGCAAAAGACAAACTTCAGCAAGATCAGATCACATGATTTTTTTTTGGTTAGATTGAGAATTGGTACTATTTTAAAACTTTTATTTCTTTTTATGTTTATAAAGGTACTAGATGTTCACTGTAGAAAATTTGGAAAATACCAAAAATAAAGAAAAATTCACCAACAGTGCTGCCATCCACAGACAACATTAGGTACATTTCCTTTCAGTATTTATTCTATTTGTAGATGCTGGTCTAAATATTTTATAAATGTTGTATAAATATTGCTGAGGTTGTTAAGTAAAGACAGCCCTGTTTCCAGATATTTTATGCATTATACATTGCTTTTTTCCCCGATGATATTAAACATATTTCATACACATCATTTTTGGTGGCTAAATAATATTCCATTTCCCCACCGATGTTCATTTGGTTTTAGACTGACACCATGATTGAGCAAATATTGTTCTATGTAAATCTTTTTACTGCTAATTGTCTCCTCCAGTGATCTACAGCTCCTGGTGTAGTATAGACCTCACCCACAATCAGCCAGTCCTTTGTCTTATGTGACCAGTATAATACGGTAGAAGTGACAGTGTGTGACGTCTGAGGCTAGGTCATAAAAGGCACTGCAGCTTTTGCCTTGCTTTCTTGTTGTTCACTTTGGAACAAGCCAGCGGCCATGCTGTGAGGATAGTGACGTCCAGAACAGAGGAAGTGAGGTCCCCAGCCAATAGCCAGCACCAACTTGCCAAATACAGAGGATGAGCATCATTAAAATAGAATTATTTTATAACACGATCATTCTTT
>NW_023234351.1:0-976 GCF_002007445.2 Ailuropoda melanoleuca | reverse complement strand
GGCTCTAGCTCAGCCTCTCCGTGCCTGGGATTCAAAACCACCTTCTAGAGTATACTCAGAATTTTAAGAATCAAAATCTGAGCAATGGATTGGGTCAGGAGTCAGACTCACGAATGGATCCCTGATCCATCAGTCAGGAGTGAAGACAAAGCCTTAAGGTGCTCACCTGTGATCCCAGACAAGAAGTCAGAGGGTCCAATGCTGAATCTGATCCTGTCCAAGTCACAGGCACCATAACTGTTAAATAAGAAATTATTCCAACACTCGTAGAAACATGAAGACTTTATTCAAGACTACTGCAATAGTGGGGAGAGGATATGCTCTACACTAACCTCAAAGGATTCTTTTTGTTTGTTTGTTTTTAAGATTTTATTGACTTAATTGAGAGAGCACAGATGGAGAAGGAGAGGGAGAATCAGACTCCCCACTGAGCAGAGAGCCCAATGTGGGGCTGATCCCAGGATCCTGAGATCATGACCTGAGTAAAGGCTGACACTTAACCGACTGAGCCACCCCGGCACCCCTGACCTCAAAGGATTCTAAGCAGCGTTTGGTCCAAGAGAGACTTTGTCACTATAGCAAAATAGCATAAACTTGGTGGCTTAAAGTAACAGATATTTATTTCCTCACAGTTCTGGAAGCTGCTATTTTGAAATCAAAGGGTTGGCAGGGATATTGTCCCCTCCAAAGGGTCTAGGAGAGGAATGTATTCCTTGCCTCTTCCAGCTTCCAGTGGCTGCCAATATTTGTTGGTTTGTAGTCATCTTTCTCTAGTCTCTGTTTCTGTCCTCACACCACCCTCCCCTCCGTATGTGTGGTATAGGACCTCCCTCTGTCTCTCTCCTCTATAGACAGCTGTGATGGTCTTTCCTGGAGGTGTTGCTCATTTAGGACTCACCTGGAGAGTCCACAGTTAATCTCCTCATCTCAAGAACCTTAATTTAATTACATCTGCAAAGACTCTTTTTTTTTTTTT
>NW_023234350.1:0-976 GCF_002007445.2 Ailuropoda melanoleuca | reverse complement strand
TCCCACTCCCCCTGCTTGTGTTCCCTCTCTCGCTGGCTGTCTCTATCTCTGTCATAAATAAATAAAATCTTAAAAAAAAATAACAATAATAAAGTGCCCCGTGAGTTACTTCCTATCATCATCATCATCCCAGTTTTACAGATGAGAGAACTGAGGGACACGGAGAGATTAGAACCCAGGCAGCATGGCTTTGGAGCTGATGTTCTTCATGAAAATGGTCTCTAGAGCAGTGCTGTCCAACCGAACTTTCCGCGATGGCAGAAAAATGTTCTATATCTGCTCTGTCCGCTGTGCTAGCCACCAGCCACTTGAACTCTGGCTAATGCAACTGAGGAACCGAATTTTAAATTTTATTTCATTTTCATTAATTTAAATGTAAATAACCCAGCATGGCTAGTGGCAAGAGCTTCGTTCTATAGAACCAATGCCAGGGCTTGCTGTGTGACAGTCGCTAAGACTCCTCGCCTCTTTGAGCCAGTTTCTTCATGGAAGAGATGGCTAAGAATGCTGGCCAAATCCAAACACACCTGGGTTTGAATCTCTGCCCTCACCTCAAGGTGGAGTCCTCTCAGGAGCCTCAATTTCTTCTTCTGTATAAGGGGATAATAGGACCAGCCTATTTATTCAACAAATATTTGAGTACCTGTTAGGTTCTAGGGGCTGCGTTTGCAGCAGGGGATAAAACAGACACAAATCCAAGGTCAGGAGAACAGGAGGTAGAATGGAATGTCATGGCCAGACTATTTTAGTAGAACATCAGTCTCACTTTTCCCGGAAATACCAAAAGGCTGCTCTGCCTAGCACTTCATGATGTCATAGTATACTCGGGGTTCTGATTGGCTGAGGGTCTGGCATAAAGCCAGGTTGGCTAATTTTCCCAAACGTCCTTACTTTTCTCTTCCCTTAATATCAACACACCCTATCTTGCTTAAGCCCACTGTTATTTGGGGTTTACTGTGACTCTTTTTTTTTTTTT
>NW_023234349.1:0-975 GCF_002007445.2 Ailuropoda melanoleuca | reverse complement strand
TTTTTTTTAATGTTTTCATCTTGCAAAACACCTGCATTTTACATCTACTCGCCTTTCTTATTTAGGGGACATAGAAGAAACCACGTATGTATTTATGTCTCTATTTCTCCTGTTTTCCATTTGTGTTTATCTAGTCCGATTCACTTTTATCAAGGTACTTTATCCTTGAAATTGACTTTTCAAGCTTATCAAAGGAAAACACTTCCTGACTTCATGCTCTCTTGCTGCCCATAGAAGCAGGTTTTATTTTAGATCTAGTTAGGGAAACCTAGTTCCATTAAAGAACTCTACCCAAAGGGTCAGAAAGAATTAATCTGTGCTCACATAAAGAGAAGGAATAAAATTTAGATCCAATTACATATAATGGAGTTATAGGAGTATTTTTTGCATTGTTTTTGAGTGAGAAATTTAAAATATTCCACTAATCAGTATTTTAAATCAAGGAGGAAAAATATATAATGAGTAGTAAAATATCTTCTAATTCTATATTATGTCCAACCACGTATGAAAGAGATACCAACACAAAAAGAGAGAAAGTGAAGAAACCAGAGAAAGAAACATGACACAGCCTCAGGGTTTAACTGGACCCTAAAATCAGAGCTTAAACATTTATATACATACATTCAATCTTCCACATTCAGGGAAATAAATTGAAGACAAGAAAATATTCACATGATTTCTTAAGAAAATGGTTTTAAAATTCCACATAACGTTAAAAAATAAAACTATTACAAATCTTCTTTTGTTCTCACTTATTAGGGGGACAATCCCTGTCTACTTGTTCTAGAATGCGGATAGTAGAGGCTCTCAAAGTTTCAGGGAAGGACTCTGCATCAGTGAATAGGCATACCATTTTGCGTTCCTTTAGATCTGAGTATTGTTCCTAATGACCTTTAAATCGTTGTGCGAAATAAGACCTACACGATGTCAAGCTGTTTAAGAGGACACCCAAGAAAAGTGTCGCCTTTGCTTTTG
>NW_023234348.1:0-4331 GCF_002007445.2 Ailuropoda melanoleuca | reverse complement strand
TAGGCATGGAGCCTAAATCAGGGCTTGAGCTCACAACCCTGAGATCAAGACTTGAGCTGAGATCAAGAGTCAGATGCTTAACCAACTGAGCCACCCAGGCACCCCATCCTCTGCCCATTTTTTTTAATCAGTTTGTTTGTTCTGTTGATATTAAGTTCTGGAAAATTTCTATGTATTTTGCATATGAACCCCTAATCAAATGTGTGATTCACAAGTATCTTCTCCCATTCCGTAAGTTGCCTTTTTTGTTTTGTTGATGGTTTCCTTCATTGTGCAAAAGCTTTTTAGTGTGATGGGAACTATTTGTTTATTTTAGTTTTTGTTGCCCTTGCCTAAAGAGTCTGGTCCAAAACAATATTGCTAAGACTGATGTCAGACAGCTTCTTGCCTATATTTTCTTCTAATGTAATGGTTTGGGGTCTTACATTAAGTCTTTAGTCCATTTGAATTTATTATATGGTGTAAGGTAGCGGTCTGGTTTCATTTTTTTGCATGTAGCTGTCCATTTTTCCCAGCACCGTTTTTTAAAGAGACTGTCTTTTCCCCATTGTATTTTTTTGCTTCCTTTGTCATAATTTAATTGACTANCTGGTTTCATTTTTTTGCATGTAGCTGTCCATTTTTCCCAGCACCGTTTTTTAAAGAGACTGTCTTTTCCCCCATTGTATTTTTTTGCTTCCTTTGTCATAATTTAATTGACTATATATGAATGGGCTTATTTCTGGGCTCCCTACTGTATTTCATCGATCTATGTGCCTCTATTCAAGCCTGTGTCGTACTATTTTGATTACTACAGCTTTGTAGTATAGCTTGACATTAGGACACAAGATACCTCCAGTTTTGTTCTTCTTTCTCAAATTTATATAACACAATTTTTTCGACTTTAGCCCTCGCATGGAGTATGAATAATAGGAGTCTTTGCATTTATGCAGATTGTGAAGTCACTAAACTTTCTCATGCACTTTCATTAGAAATAAGATTTACAGAGCCATTTGTTTGCTTGTAATGGGTGTGAGGTGACAGAGAAATTTGCAGAAGAGTCAGCCCAGGGCCAAAGTTGTTCATTTTTAATTCACTTCTCTGATTCTTTTTTTTTTTTTCTTTTTCCTCTCAGAAGTTCCAAAACAGACATTCTCAAGCATGATGTTCTCCCAAGCACTGGTTTGGCAGCATTAAGTATTGGCATATCTTTTGAAAGCTATTTACTCGAAGAACTGATTTCCACTAGAGAGCTCTCAGCCAAATACAGTCTTCCTTCTTCCACAGATGTTTCCTCTTCTCAGTTTCTGAATTTTGGTGTTCATGACCCAGCACAAATTGGGGCAAAACATCCGTATCACATACGTCTATCCAAACTTCGGTAGCCATACCAGGATTCCTTTTCCCCAGTAGGGGAGAGAGGACCCCATTTATCATCTCTTCTTTCACGACAGATTCTATTTTTCCTACAGAATTTTTATCATTTGAAAACAATCAGACTATTGCCTTATCTACTACCACAATGAGTTCAGTAATTACTGGCATTCCAGGGGCTGATATTAAGTTAAACAGGCACTCATTACTCTCCCGTGGATTCCTGCTCACAACTGCTTCTACAAGTGCACCTCCAATTGTCTCTAGGGGGGCTCAAGAGGATATTGAAGAATATTCAGCTGTTTCCTTAATTTCAAGAAGAGACTACTGGAGATTGCTAAGCTCCTCGACGTCTCCCATTTCTCCTGCTAAGATAATTATATCTAAACAGGTAGCCATCTTAAACTCATCAACTCCGTACCAATTCACTACACAAGCCTCCATTCCCAGTGAATACCAGGTTATTACTGAAGCATCTAGCAACCAGAGACTCACAAACATCAAACCACAGGCTGCTGATTCTTTAAGTGAATTAAGCCAAACATGTGCAACATGTTCTATGACTGAAATAAAATCCTCTCATGAATTCTCAGATCAAGTTTTGCATAGCAAATAGACCCACTTTTATGAGACATTCTGGATGAACTCAGCGATATTAGCCAGCTGGTATGCACTAATGGGAATTCAAACTATCACTTCTGGGCATTCGTTTTCTTCTGCTACTGAAATAACACCATCAGCGGTCTTCACAGAGCTGTCATCTTTATTTCCTTCTAAAAAGAGTACAAAAAGAAGGATTTTATCCTCATCCTTGGAAGAATCCATTACCCTATCAAGTAATTTGGATGTTAATTTATGTTTGGATAAGACTTACTTATCCATTGTCCCGTCACAAACTGCCTCTTCAGACCTGATGAATACTGATTTGACTTCAAAACTGGCTACTGATGATCCTTCTGTGTCAGAAAACATTTTAAAACTATTGACAATAGGACACTTTGGTGTAACTATGGCCCCCACTGAGATACTGAATCAAGACAATTTATTGGGTGTGCAAGAGAGTAAAGGATCTCGTCAACATTCCAAACTTCACACACATGATAGCTCTCTAGATTTTGAATTAAATTTACAAAGTCATCCGGAAAGTATACATTCAAGTGACCTGGAAAATAACCTGCCACCTTACATGGACTCGATGTCTGGTGTTTCAGGAGTAACCTCTAATGTCAAATTTTATGCAGTTTCAGCACCTCGGTCACTTCCAATACAGGCCTCTTTCCCTGGGTCTGTACTTATGCCAGATTGGACATATTACACAGATTATCTGACCTTAACATCTGATTTAAAAGAAGCGCTCAGAACTTCTTCAGAATGGTCCAAATGGGAACTTCAGCCTAGTGTGCATGATTGGGAATCTCCTAATGTAAGCCATAGGCTTTCCATCACTAGATCTCTTACTTTGTCTTCCCTGGAGTTCATTCCTCGTCAGCTGATGATTTCTGGTGAGTTTCTCAGTTTCAGTTCAGTAAACTTTTAGAAATGAGTTTCTTTTCTGTGGAGGAGAAAGAGCCTGTCGTGGTCACCAGGTGCTCTAAACAGCCTCTTTGTAATCAGGGTAGCAGCCAGTTCAGTGGGGATGGCACCTGCTGTTGTACCTGACACAGATGGTTATTCTTTATGCACTGCCACAAAGGCTACCAGATCAATACAGGAGTATGTTGGAGACAGCTACACTGCTGGCAAGCAATCAGAAACTGAACTAGTTCAATTCATTACAATAGATCTTTCAAAGTTTAGGAATAACTTTTATTATTCTCATTTCTTTAAATAGATTCTTTGTCAGGTGGAACACAATATAACATACATTTTCTAACATTTTTTTTTAATGTAGTATTTTTTTTAATGGGAAGATGAGGAAATCAAGGGAACCTTATTGGGTATTGCCATCCTACATACCATGGTTTATCATTGTTTAATGCAAAGCTGTGATGCTTTCATTATATATAACTCAGAATATAAATTAAATTTATGACCCTTATTTGACAAAAAAAATATGTAAAAATTGAAACAAGATAGTATCCCATGTGTAAGTTTGAATTCAGTCTTGAAATAATTAATGAAAAGCCGCTTTTCTTAGGAACTATTCTTACTTTAAAGGATTTTAGAGATTATTAGTCTCCTCTACCCTTGTAATTACTGTCAAATTGGGAAACATGCAAAAAAGTTTAAATAATTGTACTTAGCAAAAAGAGGGAGTATTTTTTCATCATCTAAAGAAGTTCTATCTTGTGGAATTTCAAGTGTAATTGTGGCAGTGAAGTTAATTTTCCTTCAATGAGAAATTTATAAGTTTTGTTTATTATATATGCATATTTATAGATTTTGTGTGTACACTTAAGTGTGTAATCTGTGGCTGGCAACTCAGCAATGCCAAAGACCAAATCTTACCTTTGGTATGTCCAGTGTGATGATTTTCTTTACAAAGTTTCTAAGAATAACATAAATTTTAATTACAAATTTAAATGTGGTATTTTCCTTGTGCTTTTACAAGACAGTGGCCTGTTGTTAAGACTCATCAACAATATCTATTACATCACTTCTCACATATAAGTGCGACAGAGTTACATCTCCTCTCATACAGTGAGTCCCATAGCCATACCTTAGAAATAATCAAGACACAAATTCTCCATTTCCAGAAAATCAAATCCTAAGTTTGCCTATATGAACAAAAACTTCTCACATTCCATTTTTCCCATTCTGTTATTCCAACTGCAAACACTCTTTGGTGATTTTGACCTTTCCAATTCTGCTATTCTTCCAGTTTTCCTTGCTTCCCTAATTATTTTAGATACACTAATCAATAATTTACAAAGCACTTGCTGGCCAGTATGTTCACCTACTATGTTGGCCAGGGTCAAATCAGGGAATCAACAGCACACTCCAGTTGAGTACTTGGGAAGAGTTTAATTATAAAAAAA
>NW_023234347.1:0-753 GCF_002007445.2 Ailuropoda melanoleuca | reverse complement strand
ACAGAGAAAATGGGATCCAAGCAATGTGCTCCAAGCTCAGCAACTAAGTACCTCCTTCACCAAATCCAGAATGCTGACAACTATTACTTAAGTTTTACTTCATGGCTAAAGTAGAGAAAAGAGAAAAGCCCAGGAGATGGTGGGTTAATGAGAGGTTATACCTCCAGTCCTGACGTGGATATGACATTTCTCCAAATGGACCTGCCACTACCTGTAAATTCTGGTGTCCCAGGTCAAGCTGCCTCACTGACTCAGATGCAGGTTTTCAAAATCTCGGGTCTTGTGGAGCCAGAGCAGAGAAGTGTTGTCAGCCGGGGAGAAGGCGGCTCCTCGGACCTAAAGCCTTCACACCTGCTGCGGTTTCTGGGAGAAAGGGAAACACAGACTTGTCTCTTAGTAGTAATTATCTTCCAGCACATTGACACCGTTCCCAGGGAACAGGGAGCAAAATGCTGAAGTTGGGTAATGGCTCTGTGGCTTTCCAGCACCACACCGGTGCCTGAGGGAACAGGAAACACCCTGCTGAACTCAGGGAACTGCTCAAGGTCCATTACCTGCACTGTGTCGGGGGACTGGGGGCACCCCACTGAAGTTGGGGTCATGTGGTCCTTACTCTCGCCCTTGCTGGGGAACATGGGAAACCTTGGAATGTCTGTGACCCATCCCACAAAAGCTCTGCTGTGTGGGTGCCCTGGAGTTCCTGGGTCTGTGGCATATGGCCAGTTGATGGAGACTGGACAGAAGAGAATTTCA
>NW_023234346.1:0-975 GCF_002007445.2 Ailuropoda melanoleuca | reverse complement strand
AAAAAAAAAAGACATCTCATAATACAAGACAGTTAAAGTTGATCACCTGGAGAGATGATACCTGTGAGAATCCTGTGGAAAGAGAGATCAAGCTGCATGGTGGACTGAGGAGATCATTGGGGCAGGGAACAGCGCTTGATCTGGACATTAAAGGATGGATGGTCTGGCAGCCCAGAGGTTTGGCTCCAAAGCCATTCATCCCTTCCTCATTGCTTCTAGATCCCTGATTATGTTTGGACCGCAATGTGCCCATTCTGGAAAATAAGTCATGCCTTACGGTAATCCTGTTGTCTTTGCAGTTGATGGATCTAGGGATGGGTTTAGGGTACAGTTTTGCTCCAATTCTGGGAAATATCATGTTGCTGTCTGCCCCACTCCCTTTCTTGCTTGCTTGGATCCCTGTCCTATGAAGACACGATTCTGAAAGCTGAATCAGCCCTCTTGTGAACATTATTGGGGGCATCACCAAGACAATGAAGGTAGTAGAATTCAAGGATGAATAAGTCTGGGTCACTGGTGATGTTACAGAGCCCTTCTGTCAACTTTGGGACTGCTCACCTCCAAATTTTCCCTTATGTGAAATAATTCTGCCTTTATTACTTAAAATGCTTTAGTTGGCTACTCTATTACCCATAGAGGAGGCTCAGGAATTGCAAGGCAAAAAACAAGAGCTATTAGCATGTTTGGGAGATGATGAACCAACAAATTTGACCAGGTAAACTACAGAGCTTGATAAAAGCAATAAACACTCAAATCTAGTGAGAAAAAGCATGAGATTCAGAACCAGATAGACCTGGGGTCCAATCCTGGCTTCATCATTTATGATCTATGTGACCATAGCAAGTTCTCCCACTTCTCTGCATCTAGAGTTCACATCTGTAAAATGGACATACTTATTTATACCTTTCAGTGAGTGTTATTGGGTTAAACACTTATAAATAGCAGGGACTCTATAAATGCTAACATCATTATTAT
>NW_023234345.1:0-975 GCF_002007445.2 Ailuropoda melanoleuca | reverse complement strand
GGATCAGGTCATGATATCATGGTCCTGGTGTTGAGCCCTGCTTCGGGCTGGGCTCGGCACTCAGTGGGGAGTCTGCTTGAGATTCTTTCTCCTTCTGTCCCCCCATCCCTCCTCCTGCTCAGTCTCTCTCTCTCTCTCTTAAAATAATAAATAAAATAGATTGTAGCGCTTGCTGTCAAATTACACTCCCTAAACCTACCAGTTTTCATTTCCAGCAACACTACGTGTGAGTACCCATTTCTCCACACTGTTACCACGCCTGACTAGTTTCAGTCTGCAGGGCATTTTTTCCCCCCATTTGATAGCTCTGAAGGATTTGTCGTTTTAAAATTCTAGTCCCGTGATACTTTGCTGGGTTTTCACATGTTTGTCCGTCCTTATTCTTTGCTGTATTTGAGTTGCCTTTTCTATCTTTTGTCCATTTTGCTATTGGGTTATTTTGCGTTTTATTCTTGATGGATAGATATGAATTTTTTGACAGTTATTTATGCCAAAACCATTTCTCCACCCGCTGGAATTTCAGTCAAGAACTCTTACCTAGTTTAGTTCAATGCAGTAATTTTCCAAGGGATCTCTGTTTCCCAGACCAGCACGGTCTGGAACTGATGAATGAACTGAGGCGTCCCAACCCAGAAAGTAGTGGCTCCCTGCAGGGCATAAGCTCATGTTGCTGCCCGGTCTGTCCCAAAGAAGGGGGTGGAGTGGGAAATGCCTGGAGCTTAGTTACCTGGGATGGCATACGTGTCATCGTGACAGCCACCATTTAGTGTGGGCCTACTCTGTCCCAGTCATCAAACAGACACCTCCCCTATCCCTGGGAGATGCACATTGTTATCCCCATCTCATAGACGGGAAAACTGAGGCTGAGGGAAAGGAGAGCTAGCAGCTTCACAGCAACCATGTAGCTGGGCCAGGATTCAAGTGTGGCTCTTCCTGACTTGAAATCTCATTCTTTCCATTGCAACATAGTCCCCT
>NW_023234344.1:0-975 GCF_002007445.2 Ailuropoda melanoleuca | reverse complement strand
TGTTTTAAGATTTTATTTATTTATTTGTCAGAGAGAGAGCGAGCGAGCACACAAGCAGGGGGAGTGGAAGGCAGAGGGAGAAGCAGGCTCCCTGCTGAGCAAGGAGCCCAATGTGGGGCTCCATGTGGGGCTCAATCTCAGGACCCCAGGATCATGACGTGAGCCAAAAGCAGATGCTTAACCGAGTGAGCCACCCAGGCGTCCCAGTGGTCATCCTTTTGGTGGACACTTAGTTTGTTGGGTTTATTTGTTTTGGAAACACAATTAAAATTGGGTTCTTTTTTGTAAAAGGGGATTGGCACGATCATTTGAAGATTTGGTGGAGATGTAATGAAAAGAAAAACATTTGAAAATTGGAAAGACCTGGGTCCTGGAGCTGGATGTTTTTACTTAATAACTATGAAACCTTGAGCAAGTTACCTTTTGTCTGTGAGGAAGGATAAGATTTGCCTTACAGCTTGATATGAGAGACACTGTAATTAAAGTGTGTTCTACAGCCCTGTGAACATAGGTGCTTAGTAAACGATACTTTGCTTCCTTTCCTTTCCTAAAGGAATCTTCACTTGTAGGAAGAATGTTTTCCTTGCTTTTTCTATAGAAAGGGGTTATGCTGATAGATTTCATAAAGTATGCTTTCCTCCTAGAGATTATTTCCCCAAGCTAGAACCTCTTGCCAGGAAAGAGTGTGAAGAAGGTTAAATTTCAAAGAGTCCTCTTTCTTTCTGTCATTTTTTTCTTTCTTTTGTTGACATTGTTCTTTTTGGAGTATGGAATGTGAGAGAACAGCAGTTTCAGAAAGACTTCTCAGTATCCTGCCATTCTGGGCAGTGACAAAAGCCTTGTGTTGTAGAGTCCACTGTCTGGGATAACTAATCAGCCTTTTGCTCCTATAAATCCATAGATTTCTGTTGCTTTCCTAAAGGAATTGGAGGTCACGATCTAGAGAATCAAGTAATTATTGTATTTAGCAATTTC
>NW_023234343.1:0-975 GCF_002007445.2 Ailuropoda melanoleuca | reverse complement strand
TGTCGACCTCCGACGGACAACACATGGTCCCTGATACCTAGCAAGCGCTCAGAGGTGGAATGATGACCTCCACCCTGACCCTGGGCTAGGAGGAGCTGGGTGTGGCAGGAGGGACGGAGTCGGGGAGCAGGTTTGTGGACCCTGGAAGAGCTCTTCTGATTCATAACCTTCCAGCTGCCCAGGGCGTTGGGTTTCTGACTGCTTCCACTGGCTCATAACCATCTCTGAGGAAGGCACTCCCGAGCCCCATTTTATAGGGAGGAAGTCAGCTGGGCTCTGAGAGTCTTCCTCTGAGAGTATCCACCGGGCCAGATGAGCCGGCATCAGGTGGGAGGCAGAGAGCACTGGACTGGAGAACTAGCTGGGTGGCTCCTGTCTGGGAACGGCATGAGGGTGTGTCAAGTGCTCTTCTTTTTTTCTTTTTCTTTTCTTTAAAGTAGGCTCCTTGCCCAGTTGGGGCCCAACATGGGGCTTGAGCTTACAACCCTGAGATCAAGACCTGAGCTGTGATCAAGAGTCAGACGCTTAATGGACCGAGAGCCAGGTGCCTCTCTCTTCTGCTTCTAATACGAATAGTGGGCTTGTATTGAGTGCTTTACAGGGCTAGGCACTGTGCTACTCTGCGCTAAGCACTTGACCTGCATTCTCTTATGTAACCCTAATAACCCCCACAGGGGAGGTAGTTTTTTTCTCCATTTTAGAAATAAGAGGCCTAAGGCTCAGAGACGTAAGGTGTCCAGCTCACAGTCTTAAAGTGGAAGTGGTGGAGGCAAGACGGAAACCCAAGCTCCTAAGCCACAGAACCCTACTCCACTGTGGGATGAATGGTCATTCCTTCAGGTACTGGGCATGTTCACCTGGATGCTGAGTTGTGGCCACTAGGTGGCGATAGAGCCTCACAGGACCAAACAGTCAGCTAAGCAGTAGCCTGAGACCTCTGGAGCGGACTGCAGCAACACCCGCCCCCTGCCCCGC
>NW_023234342.1:0-975 GCF_002007445.2 Ailuropoda melanoleuca | reverse complement strand
AGACAAATACCATATGATTTCACTCATATGTGGAATTTAAGAAACAAAACAAATGAACAAAGGAAAAAAGACAAACCAAGAAACAGACTCCTAACCATAGAGAACAAACTGATGGGTTACCAGAGGGAAGGGGGGGATGACTGAACTACCCGATGGGGATTAAAAAGTAACTTATCATGATGGGCACTGGGTAATGCACAGAACTGCTGAATCACTATATCGCAAACCCGAAGCGAATATTACACTGTACGTTAACTATAATGGAATTTTTTTCAAAATGCAGATTCCCATTACTGCCAACAGAATTCCCAGGTGAGGGCAGGGATCTGCATTTACAGCTCCTCACCGAGTGGTGGTGTCTTTTGAGAACCACCCCTGAAGGGTCCAGGGAAGTCCAGGGAGAAGGGGGCCCAAGACCTCACCCAACTGGATGAGTTTGATCCAACTCTCATCCCTGCTTTGCAAAAAAGGCCCCTCTGCCTCCACCGTGGCCTCAGGAGGTGCAAAGTGCTAATGGGAACAATTCTTCCTTTCGGGGAACATCTCTGTCCGTTTAGTGTCCCCTCCCCGCCCCCACCCCCTGCCAAGTCTGCATGCACAGCCTTCGCGCAATTGCAGGCGCTCACTTTCCCAACCACAGTGACACCTGCTGAGGCAAGGCGGTATGTGCGACTTGGGGACCGGGCTCTTGGCCGCAGCCTCGTGGGGCAGGGGGTCCAGCCAGGGCGCAGGGTCCTCCCTCGCCTGGCTTATGGCCACCGGTGGCTGCTGCCCAAGGGGGCCCTGGCGCAAATTTCGGAGGAGAGCCGCGCTGGCGGGGAGGTCTCGCAGAAGTCCACGGCTTTTAGGAAATCACAGGACCGGCGCCCCCCAGCGCCCACCAGGCGACAGCGTTTCTGTCTGGGCACCAGCCTCACGGAAAGAGCAGGAAGCAATCTTACAGTCCAAGAGGGAAAAGCCGCTTACCCGCCAGTG
>NW_023234341.1:0-975 GCF_002007445.2 Ailuropoda melanoleuca | reverse complement strand
AAATACAGGTAAGATGGAATCAGCTGTGAGAAATCCTTGAAAGCCAGGCTGAATGAAGATTTGGAATAACAAATAAAGAAGGCTCTGTAGATTCTTGAGCAGGGTAGTAGATGCTTATGTGGAAAGATTACAATTAATTAGACAAACAAATGTAAGGTAGAACGAACAGAGCCGTGAAGCAGGAAGACCCAGTTTTAAGAAGGCCGAGGCTAGAACAGTAGCAGTAGCATCAGACAGGATGCTTCATGTGCCAAGACACAGACTAGAAAGAACTGACAGAGCCAGGTGATTAATGAAGTGTAGGAAGGAGGAAATGGAGAAAAAAAAAAGCCAAAGATGACTCACGAGGTTCAATACTCAGAAGCAAGAATGGCAAACTTGAGAAGGGAGCATCTTGGACAGAGAGTGAAAATGGGGAATGGATATTTTTTTAAATTTTTCAATTGATTGAAAACCAGGATTCATGTAATAAGCCATTTGTGTTACCAGCATTTTGACCTGTCAAGGCCAGCTGCCATGTTTTGGAACCTGATGATTTTGAGGTGAACATTAAAAAAAGGCCCTTTTTTTAGGAGTCAGAAATTATGTTCATACACTATACTAGGGGCTATTTCCTCTTGGCCAGCTGGCTGGGATGGGTGTTATACACACAAGTAGATGCCACCTACAAAGGTGGGTCAAGAAGGTTGTTGCCAAATTGACCTTTACCCCAAGACTTCTCCTTCACCAGTATGCTCGACTTTCCAATATTTAAGAGCCTTCCAGTATTCAATAAACTTTTGACTCTGTCTCGTTTATACTCATATGGCTGGGGCAAACCCAAACACTCAAAGATCAAATATACAAGATCAAACACACACACAGGCTTGTAGACAGTATAGAGGAGATCAGGCTTGATGTTCCCCAGAGAAACCAAAGGTCACAAAAGCAATGGAAGGTTAGGTCCAGAAAAATAATGATGAATATATCTAATAG
>NW_023234340.1:0-975 GCF_002007445.2 Ailuropoda melanoleuca | reverse complement strand
GGGGGGGTGGGGGAATGGGATAGACTGGTGATGGGTAGTAAAGAGGGCACGTATTGCATGGTGCACTGGGTATTATACGCAACTAATGAATCAACAGACTTTACATCAGAAACCAGCGATGTACTGTATGGTGACTAACATAATATAATAAAAAATCATTAAAAAAAAAAAAAGCCTCAAGGATACACCAGACCAACTGGGAGGGAATCCAGAAGGAGGTGGCAGCTGAGCCACCAAGGCAAGAACATCAGGGCCGCCCCCAGAGCATCCCGCCTCCTCCCCGGACATGGCAGCAGGCAGCCATGATGCACGTTCTCACCTTCCACAAAGCAGTGGGCATAGGAACTCCAGGATCTAGAGATAGAGGGCAGGGTCCCAGTATGCCTTAAGGACCAGCTGTAAGAGAGCTGATCCGGACACATCACAGAAACTTCTGCCACACACAATAAAAACAGTTGAGTACAAGCCTGAATGGCAGCTCCTACACCCCCTCAACCAGTCTGCAAAAAGTGTTACAGCAGATCTGTAACAGGGAATCTTCACATTAAGGCACCTAAGCAAGAATCAAATTTTTGAGGAAGGCCAACACCATAACATAGAGGGGAGTGGGAAGAGGAATGGAAAAATGAAAATGTATGACTAAAGAAGCAGATTGAATAGTGCAATCATAGAAGGGTTTTTTTTTTTAAAGTCATGTAAGTATATCAAAGGTTTAAAGAAATAATGCAATCGAAAGAATAGATAGAACTAATAAAAGCTGTTGGGTATTAAAATTATACTTGTTGAAATTGAAAACTTAATATGATGCAGAGAGAAGCAGAATGGGCACAACTGAGGAGCAAATCAATTGGAAAATGAAGCTGTAGAATTTGCTGAAAAGACACAAAATTAAGAGACTTCGTAGAATAGGGGCGCCTGGGTGGCACAGCGGTTAAGCGCCTGCCTTCGGCTCAGGGCGTGATCCTGGCGTTCTGG
>NW_023234339.1:0-975 GCF_002007445.2 Ailuropoda melanoleuca | reverse complement strand
GGCTGGGCCCGCCCTCTGACTCCTCTTTCTCGCTCCCCTTGGCTTTGGAACCCGTCTTCGAACTGCCAAATGCCAAGGCTTAAAAATGATCAACAGGTGGGAAGAGAAACACAGAATCTTTCAGCACAGGGGTCATTTTCAGAAATGTTTTCCAACTATAACAAAAATGAAAAAGGAATCCTTGTTCCCCAAAAGTGAATATCCAAATGGCCAATAAGTCCGTGAAAAAGTGCTCAACTTTATGAATCAGCAGAGAAGTGCATGTTAACACCATGACGTGACTCTGACAGGCCAACCTGAATGGCCAAAATGCAAACAAGACAATAGCAAGTGCAGACAAGGATGTGGAGCAACTGGAACTCTCATAATGCCGAGGGTACACGAGCGGGCATCACTGCTCTGGGAAACGGAAGCTGAACCTCGGGCGGGCGGTGTGACTTCGGGTGCACACAGGCGTACCAAATACGTGTGCACGAATGCTCACAGAAGCATTATTTGGAACAGCACCAATCTGGAAACAACAGTTCGGCGGTCCATCAGCAGTGGACTGTACACATAAATTGCGTCTCTTCATACAGTAGAACACTAATCAGCCACAAGAAAGAAGGACCCACAATGACGTGCAAACATGAGGATGAACCACACATGTAATTTTGAGCGGCTTCACTTACAAGGTTCCAAAGCCGGGATGATGCAGTGAGGGCAGTGCTGATATTGGGCAGGAGGAGGCTCCTGGGGGGGCACTCTTCTGTCCTCTGAGTTCTGGCTGTACTAGTGCGTTCAGTGGGTGAAAACCATCAAGCTTAGTCCTCCGAGATTCGTATACTTTCTGCCTATTTACACTTCAAAAACACATTTCCTGAAGAAAAATAAAAAGTCGCCAGCTGAGTTGGGAGAGGTTCCACCCCCTGCTGGGTGGGCGTGGATCCAACACAAGCCAGCCGCCCCCCCCCCCAAGCCCCAACGGGTACAGTG
>NW_023234337.1:0-4417 GCF_002007445.2 Ailuropoda melanoleuca | reverse complement strand
GGCTTGATTCCTAGATGGATGAATTGGATCACCTCACGCCCTCTTCTGGTTTTGGATAATGGGGGCTCATATACAAGCCCCACCAAAGGTAGAAGAGCCCTGAGCTGTACATTGCAGGTGGATGTAGAGCCCAGAGACCAGGGAGACTTTCCTGGGAATCAAACCAGGCATCAGATGCTTAAGACACAAAAAAACACCTGAAAATGGCACCATCCAACAGAACTTTACACGGTAATGGAAAAGCTCTATTCATGCTAATACAATAGCCATTAGCCACATGGTGGCCATTGAACAGTAGTGTGAATGCCAATATGACTGAGGAACTAAATTTTTTATTTTACTAAATTTTAATTAGTGTAAATGTAAATAGCCATGTTTGGCTAGTGGCTATCATTTTGGACAACACAGCCTTCGAGTCTCCTCCTAATCCCTCCTCCCTGATTCCCCCAGCTCCTGGCCCATTGGTCTGCAAGCCTCTGTCCCCACACCCTCTCCTCCTCCAGGATTCAACAGCCCCAAGAATCTGAGACACAGCCTCCATGACAGCAAAAATGGCAGCCCAGAGAAGAAAATAGACAGGAGGGTAAATACACATTGAGGAAACCAACATGAAGATTAAGTAATTAAGGGAACAGGGCTCCTGTTGAGACAATCCTACCTAATGAAGCATCCCAGGCATCAATCTTTGCACCGGGACACTATGCCTGGGCCCCGCTCCCTCCCAGCCAAAAAACCACTCTGCACTAGCTACGGGTCATGTGCAGCCAGTCTCCCCTTCCCTCCAATAACCCATCTTCTAGGGTGACTTGGTAAGATAACTTATTTTTCCATGAACCTTTTCAAAATACACAGAGAAATTCCAGGCTGGATACAACCACATCTATGGCTCCTAGTCTGAACACACAGAGCTGGCCTGGGAGCCAGAGCTGGGACAGATGGACACAGACCAAAGAGCCCCGGAATCCAGACCTACCTCTTCTGTGAAATCTCTCCCCCTGCTGCAGGTCATTGTTGGGACTCTGCTTTCCCATTGGTTATGTGAAGTTGATGATTAAATTAAGAGATAAGACAGGGGCGCCTGGGTGGCACAGCGGTTAGGCGTCTGCCTTTGGCTCAGGGCCTGATCCCGGCATTATGGGATCGAGCCCCACATCAGGCTCCTCCGCTATGAGCCTGCTTCTTCCTCTCCCACTCCCCCTGCTTGTGTTCCCTCTCTCGCTGGCTGTCTCTATCTCTGTCAAATAAATAAAGAAAATCTTAAAAAAAAAAAAAAAGAGATAAGACAAAAGCCTGTCTCTAGTAGGTGGCTCAATGTGTGCTCCATTTTCACGGCTTTCAGAATTCAGCCATCAAACTGGTATTTAATCAGAAACAATCAGCACTCTGACCAAGCACTGGGTACGGCCGAATAGAGAATCCCATACACAGAGGGGCTGCTTCTTAAACTAAAAGGGACACATTTTTAGAGTCTGGAGTAGAAAGAGTCTCCTTTTATCCTGCTACTCGCTTCAGGGAAGACTTCTCTCTCTTGCCTTCCTGCTGGCATAGGGGCTCTCGGTACTCTGACTTGTAGGCATAGCCTTGCTCCCAACTTGCTTTGTATGTTAGGGCCTCAGTTCCTTTATCTGTAAAATGGGGGAGGATTCCCCTCCAGCTCTGCTGTCCAAACATCCCACAGCCTCCCTGTAGCGGGAGACAGGAGTACACTCGGGGATTCTGTTTGACAAAGTTGATTTTCCATGTTATCAAATTTCCCCTCCCCTGTCTCTCATATAAAGATTCTGATTAGACCAGGGAGGGGACGGGGGCGACACTGCAGCCTCCTCTCCCCTCTTGCTCCTTCCCTACTCACACCTCTCTTCCCTGCTGTTCCCAACTGGCCTCCTTCATTGCATTCCTTAGCTCTGAGGGAATTTGCATATTAATTTGAAAATGAGATCAGTTATTAGCCATAACCTGTCATGTATCACCCAATGCATCTGGACCTGGATTAAATTCAATATTGCCACAGAATAAAGATGGGGGGAGGGGAACTAAATAATTTAAACTCATTATTTTACTAATCCTCCCGCTTGGCTGGGCTCCCTGGAGGTAAGTTAGGAGGTAATTGAAAACAGGGAGATTTGCTGAGAAGACATTTGAGTCGAACATTGGCAAGCTGTGGAAAACACAGGACTTGATGGGTTTTTTCCCCTCATTTACCCACAAGGAAGGAAAGAGAATGGTTAGGTTGGACTGACAGGGTGGGGGGAGGCCAAGGCTCCAAGACCTCCAAGAGCACTAAAGCCGGGGATGGCCTTTTAGGACTGCCTCCAGCCAGGGAGGTACAGTTGCATGCACAGAACAGGAGAGCCTCTGCGCCCTCTGCAGGGCGGGAGGGCAGGAAGAGGGAGGGAAGGCATCCTGAGTGGCTCCTGCAGACCCTTACACACCCTGCCATCTTTTCGGCCTTATGCCTAAAATAGTGTTAAATCAGAGTTCCCTTATAGGCAGACAGGGAGCCCAGACCTGTGTTCTGTTGGATCTGATCGCAGTGGCTTTTTTAAAATGATGGATTTAACACCAACACTGTTACATCAGGAAATTTCACATCAAAATTCAGATTTCTGCCTCCCTTGACAAAGCAAAGGTCTGGCAGCGCGTGGTCCATAGTCACCTGAAACCAGCAGGGAGAGTAGCTGAGAGGAGCTGCCCACCCAGGCTGAAGCGAGGTGTCCCTAGAGACCCAGGTGGTAGGCTTCTTTCTTTTGTGGTACCACCAGCTCCTCCCCACACCCATGCATCTGCATTTGCAATCCCTTGTTCCAAGGACAAAGACCATTTCCATTGCAGAGTCCAGGAAGTGGGTTGGCTGCAAGCTGGATAATCAGAGAATCCCAAAGTCATCTTCACCTGGGTATTATAAAGGCCAGCCATACAAGAGCAAGGGAAGGGAACCCGTGTTTCTGGAGCATATACCTAGCTAGGCGCTGTGCCAAGCCCAGCGGCTAGCAGGAAGCAAAAGGCAGGGTCCTTCGTGCAGGGAGTCTTGGAGGGGAGATGGGCTAAGTTTATATAAAGAGAGCTAAGGGTCCCTCTGTAGCAGAGGGACTCAAAAGTACAACATGTTGGGTCTCCCTGCATTGGCGGAGTTCACAGACAGGATCGGCCACACACAGCCTCCCTGTGGAAAGATGACAGCACAGACCCGTGTATTCCAGGAGCAGAGCCTCTGCAGGACTGGGGAGAGAGCCTGGGGTGGGTGCAAAATACGGGGGTCTGGGCTCTGGGGCAGGATCTGTCAGCAAAGTGCTTAGCAAAATGCCCCTGGGCAAATTCCCGAACATTTCTGAATGCCAGTCTCCTCAACCGGAAAATGGAGCTGAGGTGCTTCTTGCCCTCTTTCCCTGAGCAGAGAGTGCCAGTGTGAACGAGCAGATGCCTCCACTGTGGGACATTCCGAGGCAGAGCGAGGTAGGCACAGGGCTGCTGGGAGGAAAACCCCAGGTGCCACCCGTTCCAGTGGCAGCCTCCTGTAAGCTACCCAGCCCCCCCCCCAGAGTGTGGAACACCTGGCACCAGCCACAAGGGACCCTATCTCCTGCCACAAACCAAACACTGGGCTATTAGCTCTATTTATCGCTGCTGCAGGGATTAGCTGCTGCTTACTTAATTTCTTAACAAAAAAAAAGCTTGTGCGTGTCCCTGTACACCCAGAGAAGTGGAGGCAGACCTTGCCATCCCCCACATTCCCCCCCCACCTGCAGGCCTGCACCATTATTACTTACAGGTCCTCTTTCAAGGCCGGCACTCTGAACCACTCAGTTAGCCACTCTGGGCCTCAGTTTGTTCATCTGTAAAATGGGGAGTTAGACCATTGTTCACAAGCATTTATTTTTTTCTCACTGTTTCTTCCTTAAAGGGCCCCATCATTCCCACGGCCCAAATCTCAAAGCAAAAAAAGAGAGTGGGCAGTAAAAAACCATATTCTGGCTTTTCATCAATTAGGACCTCTAATTATGTGGGAGTCATTTCATTAATTGTTTGTACCCGACCGAGCCTCAGCTGTACAGAGGGGGGTAGGGAGTCCCTTGATTGCTACCCAAGTGACTAAAGCAAATGAGGCTAAGTAAATCCCCAGCTCACATCTCGCCATGGAGACTGGCAGGCTTGTTAGCGAAGGCGGAAAATGACCTGTGGTTGACAAGCTCTCTCCTGGGTTGAGAATGAATCTTGCATTTGGGTTCTGTCCCCGCAGATCAGATCCGATGAATCACTGCCCGAGCAGACTCGCACGGGGCTTTGTTCCGTCCTTATCATGGGCATTAGGCCACGTGTGTTTATGAGTCTGTCTTCCCTGCCTGCGAGGGATCGGCACCACATTGGTCTTGCTGGTGTCTCCCCAGAGCCGGTCCTCAGAAGATGACTGCGAATACAA
>NW_023234336.1:0-975 GCF_002007445.2 Ailuropoda melanoleuca | reverse complement strand
CACGCCCTGAGCTGAAGGCAGACGCTTAACCGTTGTGCCACCCAGGAGCCCCGATGTTTAAGTTTTTAATAAATTTTTGGATTAACTTTTGTATATGGTATAAGTTAAAAGTCCAACTTCATTCTTTTGCATGTGGATATCCAGTTTTCCCATTTCTTGAAAAGTGTGTCCTTTCCCCTTTGAATATTCTTGGTACTCTTGTTGAAATCTATTGCCATAAACAAGGCTTTATATCTGGGCTCTCTATTCTATCCATTGGCTTATTTATCTATACTTATGACAGTATCATACTACTTTAATTATTGTAGCTTTACATTAAGTTTCAAAGCCATGAAATATGAGTCCTCCAATTTTTTTTTCAAGATTATTTTGGCTATCCAGGGCCTTTTGCAATTCCACATAAATTTTGCAATAGGTATTTCAATTTCTACAAAAAATGTCATTGATATTTTGATGAGATTTCATGAATCTGGAGATTTCTTCGGATAGTATTGTCATTTTAACAATATTAAGTCTTCTAATCCATAAACATTTCACTACAAAAATTTAATAAAATATAAAATAAGGTAGTAACAGTGGAAATGAAAGACCCAAAAAAGTATAAGACAAACAGAAAACAACTGCAAATCAGCAGAAATAAGTTTTTCAGTATTAGTAGTTACTGTAATGTAAATTAATTTAATTCTGCAAACAAAAGACAGAGACTGCCAGGATGGATCAAAAGTGATCCAAATATATACTGTTTATGAGAGACTCACACTAGATCCAATCATACATATAGTTTGAAAGTGACAGAAGGAAAAAGGATATCCTATGCAAATTGTAAGCAATGGCAACTGGGGGGCGCCTGAGTGGCACAGCGGTTAAGCTTCTGCCTCCTGCTCAGTGCATGATCCCAGCATTATGGGATCAAGCTCCACATCAGGCTCCTCCGCTATGAACCTGCTTCTTCCTCTCCCACTCCCCCTGCTTGTG
>NW_023234335.1:0-19510 GCF_002007445.2 Ailuropoda melanoleuca | reverse complement strand
ACCATGCAGTATGTGCCTTCCTTAATACCCATCACTGGCCTATCTGATTTCACTTTTAAATTATACTTTCTCAATCCCCAGACACATATCCATCATGAAACGAGGTTTTCTTGAAAAGAATGGGGGAGATCAAAATACAAATATGCAAGGCATACTTTAAAATACATGCACTTCGGTGGCTCCTGTGTGGCTCAGTCATTTAAGCATTTGGTTCTTGATTTTGGCTTAGGTCATAATCTCATGTGGTTGGATCCAGCACCCCCATCAGGATCCACACTGGACATAGATTCTACTTGAGATTCTCTCTCTCCCTCTGCCCCTCAACCCACTCCAACATGCTCTCTAAATAAATAAATAAATAAATAAATAAATAATACTTTTGTAAAATTAAAAAAATCAAAACACATGCACAAAAATTCAGCAGAGAAGAGGGAAATGCTAAAGAATGACTATTTGACCATCATTTTTTCAAACAAATCCCAAGAATCACTGAGGCTATCTAAGGAGCCTCACACATCTGGACCCTTGGCCTCCATCACCTCTGGCTTCCCCTTCTCTGCTCTCACAGTCTATCCCTGATCATAAACAGAAATGAATCACTGAACACTAAAAATAATAATAATAATAATAATAAATAAAAAGAAAAAAGAAACAGCCAAACAGTAAAAGCACATATTATACATGTTCAAGTGGCCCAGATTTTTAACCCATCCCAGTGCTAAAGGATCCTCTGGATAACTTTTCATTGCTTTAGGATCCCCCAGACCACACTCCTGTCCCAATGCTGCTAGAAGATCAAGGTGATCTCATTATCAGAGGCAAACTTAGTTCGATGATTATTTCCAAACAGCCTAAAACAAATATAAGTCTTCTCAGAAATCTCTCAGACAGCTGTCAGGGGTTTATTACTTTTCATACACGCAAATAACTTGCACACCCTCTGTGTACATCCCATTCAAACCACCACAGCTGTGATTTGTGGTCTCTCTTCTGTCAGTCTTAGCCATCCAAAATCTCTCTAAAGGAATCTCAGGCTCTCTACTTTTCTTCTCATCTCCTCCTCTTCTCCCAACACATTTTTTCTTTCCTGATTTGAACCTCACTTTTCCCTGGTAAAGAATTTTAACTCCCCTACATTTCTCCTTTTGAAATCTTCACACATTGCCTCTAATAAACCTGACCAAGTTCAAGCCCATCAGGTAAGTGCAATATTTTTCTAAAAGGAAGGATAATAGTTGTGAACAATTATTAGTAACCTTTTTTAAAAAAATACATACACAAGAGACTATGGACTCTGGGAAACAAACCGAGGGTTTCAGAGGGGAAGGGGGTGGGGGATTGGGATAGGCCAGTGATGGGTATTAAGGAGGGCACGTATTGCATGGAGCATTGGGTGTTATACGCAAACAATGAATCATGGAACACTACATCAAAAACTAATGATGATTAACATACAGTGATTAACATATAATAAAAAATTAAAAAATAAAAATAAATAAAAACAAATAAAAAGTAAAAAATACATACATATCATATATCATAATGTCATTTAATATATAATACATATTAAATAATATAATATGATTATATATATGTTATTGCTGTAGTTACACAAACATATATAAAAGATATTGTATATAATTGCTAGGTGGCTCACAGACCCCACCTCCAGGAATCCATAAATATCCTGGTGGCCCTGGATCTCAGGTTCAGAACACCTGCTCTAAAGTATTTATTTCCTCAGCATCTAAGGAGCCTTAAAGGAAGAAACCCAATTTGGACAGGGAGTCAGAGCATGAGGGGAAAAAAATGAAAACCAGCATGCCAGAAGTATAGCAAGAAACAGGAAAATTTAACCAGAGCTAAAAAAAAAAAAAAAGAAGTAGGAATTTCAGGGTAAAATGTATTCAGAACCACCAATCCACTTAGGAAGACCTGAGTCCTAAACAGGCAAGCTTGATTTCTGAAATCCTCTACAACCATTTCTGATTTATAGCATCACTACCCTGTTCCAGACTCTCCTTATAAATGACCTCTCCATTGTCAACGACCAATTAAAGTATGAATTGAGCAAAGTGTGTTCAGAGGGTGTTGGTAACCCTAACAGTGACCTGCTGTAGAGGATGGGTCAGAATGGAGGCAGATCTGTGTTCCCAAGGACAGTCCTTGCAGTCTTCAGAGGAAGAAGACAGAAGCGACAAGGGGAACATGGACACCAACCCCATCCTGGTGTGGGGTCCGTGACATAGAAGGGGGCAGCTAAGGCTGGGAAGGTAAGAAAACAGGAAACTGAGTCACTTACCTGCATACAGCTGTGCCTTCCTCCAGACTGAAAGGGAACACACCCTGGTGAGACCTCAGTCAAAACAAACCTGCTCAGCATTGATCTACTGGCCCTTGCCTGTCCTCTGGGCTACAGGTGACACTAGCTGCAGAGTAGGGAAAGGCTGGAGAGGAGAAGACCTCCTGCCATGGCTGACAGCAGAGTGTTGTGGGAAATTACCTGGACCACAGGTCAGAAAGTCTGCCTTGCAGACTGAGTTCCACCCCTGTCTGCTGCTGCTGTGTGACCTCTGCTAAGCCAAGTAGCTGTCCCTGGCCTCAAAAAAAACTCAAAAATTCTTATTCTCTCTGTGGTCAATTTTGCTACAATTTGTCAAAAATTATACAATGTGAGGCATCAGGGTAGCTCAGTCAATTAAGTTTCCAACTCTTGATAATGGCTCAAATCATGATCTCAGTGTCGTGAGACAAGCTCCATATCGGGTTCTGCACTGAGTGTGAAGCCTGCTTAAAGCAGGATTCTCTCTCTCCTTCTCACCCTATGCCCCCCATCATCTCCCCAACTGGCTGGCTCACACACTCTCTCTCTCTCCCTCTCAATCTCTCTTAAAAAGAGTGTAAAATAAAGTAAAATAATCTATATAAGAAAATCATACATTGTATGAAAAGATTGTAGGGATAAAATATACATTATTTCATAATTGTAAAAAATCATTACTACATCCAGTGATTTTGAACACAGAGGTATTTGAGAAATAACCCAAAAGGAGAGGTGATTTCATGCAGAGATGTGAGATGAACTCTAGGGTTAAAAGTGGCCAATCCTGGGGCGCCTGGGTGGCGCAGTCATCAAGCATCTGCCTTTGGCTCAGGGCGTGATCCCAGCGTTCTGGGATCGAGCCCCACATCAGGCTTCTCTGCTAGAAGCCTGCTTCTTCCTCTCCCACTCCCCCTGCTTGTGCTTCCTCTCTCGCTGGCTGTCTCTCTGTCAAATAAATAAAGTCTTTAANTGCTTCTTCCTCTCCCACTCCCCCTGCTTGTGCTTCCTCTCTCACTGGCTGTCTCTCTGTCAAATAAATAAAAGTCTTTAAAAATAAATAAATAAATAAATAAATAAATAAATAAATAAATAAAGTGGCCAATCTTCCTCAGATAAAACATCATTATTTGAGGGATTGGCAGCTCATTCCACCACATTCTCACACATAGTCTGTCCAGTCCTCTACCCGTCACTTTGTGATCACAACTTCCAGGAACTGGGGAGAACACACTCTCCCTAGGTGGTATTATACAGCTGAAATCACACTCCTAACATTAATGACCCCATTAATTTATATACTTCCTTTACTGAAATCTCAGAGTAGCTGGCTTTTGGATTCTACGTGCTGTCTCAGAACTAGTTGCACTGAAGGCTGAAAACCTAGCAATATGGTGGGTAGGTCAGCATTGGAATAAACCCAAGATGTATGACAGACTCCAAGGACCATCATCACCCCCAGGTACCCAAGCATTGGCTGAGAAACAGGGGCCCAGATTAGGGAAAGCTCATGGAACAGTGTTCTGCCTCCCACCAGCTTCCACTTCTGCCCCAAGAAAGGGTCCTCAGTACCTGCCTGAAAAAAAGGAGAGGAGATACCTTGACTTAGGTGGAACAAGAGACACAATGACATCTGGACAATCACTCACCAGCCAGGTAGACAGATTTCCTCCAGGCTGAAAGGCAACACAGGAAACAGGTGAGCTAAGAACCAGAATCTCCTACAAAGGGGACACAGAAAGTTCTGGAGGAAAAGGAGAACTTACCGAGATCTTCTTGGAGTTCATCTGAAAGAGAGTGAAAAATAACCATGAACTCCCATCCCTAAGAATAGCAAAGATTGCACCTGGCAAACCCACAAATGCACATCTCAGTATCCTAGAAGTTATAGCTCCAGTTCTATCAAGGCTCCACAGTTTCAGCTGTCCTCTCTGGACCTCCTCAGCACCCTCTCCAGGGCAAGGGCCCTCTATTCACTTTTCCTCTGCACCAGCTACCACACTCACACGCCTTGGCCACTGTCCTGCCTCACCTCTGGTCTTCAGTGCCTCCACCTTTGCCCGTTGGTCCTCCTCCTTTTCCCTGTGGAGTTTCTTCCATTCCTGCATCTCCCGGCACTTTGCAGTATATTCTCTCTTGGTATAGTAGGCAGTCCCAAGGAGTAAGAGCATCAGCAAGGTCAGGATCACCATGAAAGCTGACATCCAGGGAGAAGTCCGGGGAAAGAAGTCCTCTGTGACTGGGTGTTATACGCAACTAATGAAGCATCAAACTTTACATCGGAATCTGGGGATGTACTGTATGGTGATTAACATAATATAATAAAATAAAATTAAAAAAAAAAAAAGAAGTCCTCTGTGTCCGGCCAAACACACAGTCAGGGGAATGGCCCAGGACAGCCCACCCATCACACGCAGGGACTCCCAGCCCCTCCCTATGGCCCTACTGGGAGAGGGAAACAGCACTGACCTGGGATGATAATAGCCATCGCCTTCTCCTGGCTCAGGATTGGGTTGAGGAGCAAGCAGGTCACATTCCCTGAAGAGCTGTCCCTCACAACTACAGTGGCCTCCACACTGAACAGCCCTTCAGAATCTTGGGCATGGGTCTCAGAAAATGTCAAGAACTTTTCCCCACTGAGAGCTTTCCACCGCACGTGGGGCTTTGGAAACCACCCCGACGCCTTACACACCACTCGGACCCCATCCTCCTCTGGCCCTTGGATGTGCACTTGAGGGACAGAGCCCACACCTGCAAGAGAGAAGCTGGAGAGCACAGGAAGGCCACCCAGAGACCACGATGCAAGCAGAGCCTGACCATGCACAACTCCAAGGGCAGCATTGCTTTCTGGAGGCCCCACTGGGGAGTGAACACTGCAGGGAGCAAAGCAGAGGTCCTGCCACAGAAAATAGAAAGAAGGAGCATGGGGACCTGCGGCAGGCACAGAGGGCAGGACCCTTCTCCCCAACCATGAGGCTGGGAAGTCCACTGCCCAGAGTGACAGAGGAGGAATTTGACCTCAGATTCCATCATTCTCTGCTCTTCTCACCTCACACAATCTCCAGGGCATCTGCTTACACACCCACTGACACTTGGTTCATCACTTCCACCTTCAACAACCCTACCTACCTCCTGAGCTCCCTCCCCAGTATCCACATCCCTGGGGTTAGTTCTGCCAGGATTCCTCACAGATGCTTCAAACTCAAACCCTGAACTGGCTCATACTGGGCCCCATCTGTGATAGTCTGATGATGAAAATATCCCAATCCTTCAGCCTTCCCTATATCCAGCTGGCCTTCTGCCACATATATTTAAGGCCTTCACACTCTGCTTCTGGGCTCCATGCTGTGACTTGACTGGGCCACTGAGAGTTCAGGGAATGTGACTCTAGCAGAGGTTGGAAACTGCTTGTGCCATTGCCTTGCCCTCTGCCATGGGAGGGACGTGCTCAGACTAGCACTGCCTTTCCAGCTGAAACTGTCCTAGACCAGTCAACAGCCAGCTAAACAACACTATGTGAGCAAACCCAGCCAAGATCCACTGTCAAGACAAATGAAAATTAAGGGTAAGAGGCTTAATTGTCTCTGTTGAAAATAGGGAAGAGAGGCCTAACTTTTTTTTCAGCATTTATTTGAAGAAACTTGTGACTGTAGGTGCTTTCTCCCCTCTTGAAATGTATATAAGTCCCCAAATCTGCTGACTCACTTGATTCTAATTTCCAAACCACTCTGAAGCCAAATGTCTCTCACCCACTGCCCCTACATGAAGTCGGACAGACAACGTTCCACTGTGTTACTATATCCATGCCTCCAGTCTTACTCTCCTCTCATCCATCCTGCCTCATGCTCTCAAAGAAAACCCCCCAACCCTAGACCGTTCTGTTTAAGATTTCCTCACCTCTACATCTAAAACTCATTATGCAGCACAAAGCACTCTATACTCTGACATCTGCCTCCACCCCCAACAAAACCCCTGTCCATTACTCCCCACTTCCCTCATCTACGCCCATCAGCATGCCAGGCCCAGGACTATTTGGATAACTGTTCATAACCACAATCAGCATTCTCTCCTTGCCCCATATAGTCCAGACCGCAAACCAGAAAAGCCCTTTGGGAGAGTCTGGTGATCCCGAGCACCTGTTCAAGTGTGGGCTCCTCATGAACTTTCCTGATCAATCTCTTCTCTGTGCACCTGAATCAGGAGCCCTCTTCATTCTAGGATTACCCGCTTGCTACCACCCACTTGTCTCACCAATCACGTGGCCTCCCTGTGTGTCCCAAAACATCACCCACACTCCTGCCTCAGCTCTTTCACATGGGTGTTTCTCTGATTGGAACTCTCAACCCCAGATATCCATTTGGTTAAGTCCTACGAATCACCATCTAACATCCTCCTCTATAACCCTGCCATTTACATTTTTATTGCTTTTAGAAAATAAAGTCTACAGGGCAGGGAACTTTGTTTGGTTCAGTGATGCCTTCAGGTGCCCAGAAGGGGGGTTGACACTTTATAGGGATTTTATATAGTCACTCTGAATTAATGAATAAGTGAAGACCTTCCTTTCCTTCGTCTGTAAAATGAGGGGCTGATTTTCTTGGCCTCAAGTTTGTATCCAACTCCAATGCTACAGAACCCTAAATATAGATCGACAACCCACCTGCCACCTTCAGTTCCAAACTGGCAGATTCACAGAAGCTTCCTTTTCTGAAGAAGCAGGTATACAGCCCGTTGTCAAAAGCCTGGACATTGTGGATGCGAACAGCAGCCTCCCCCCAGGTGAGGAATTCCTTCACTAGTGAGGTCCACCCTGTGTACTAGGCCAACTGCTCCTTTCTCTGCTCCTGCTGGTTTTGATAGATGAACACTGCGTCTGAAAACTTGGAGCGGAACTACCGCAGCTCCATGTTCTTCACGTTCATGGCTGGGGACACACTACATGGCAGTGTGACGTCCCCACGCAGCACTGCCACAATGGGGTCCGAGGGGCCAATCACCATGAACTCATCTGTGGACACAGACATAGCAGTGAGAAAGCTGGAGAGATGCAGGATGGGGCAGGGAACACACTGTCAGGTGGAGGCCCAGGTAGGTGGGGATAAGTGTCAGATGAGAGGCCCTGATCTGAGATACTCAGCTGTGATCACTCTGAATCAGGGCAAGTTTGCTTTTTAACAACTTTGAGACCCAGCAATGATGTCAAAGAGACTCCCTCAGCAGCCTGTGCTCCTGGCTCCAGGCCCTTCCATGAAGGACTCTCCAACTCAGTTGTTCTAACCTTCCACAGGCATCAAAAGCACCAGGAANCATAGACTGTATGGGCCTGTGAAACACAGACCTGGGCTCCACCCCAAGAGCTCCTGGTTCTGTTGGTCTGGGGTGGGTCCAGGAATGTGCATTTCTAAAGAGGTGGTGGGGATTCTGTTACTAATTTACAGGGACCACACTCTGAGAACCACAGCTCCAACCTGCCTCCTCTAAGGACAGGACTGAAAAATGACCAGAAAGGTCCTGTGGCCTAGATGGGAATTCTCTGCTCATTCGGCCACACTTATGAACTTACCCACACCTGCTCCTAAGTTAAATATTTGTCCCCATATTTTAGTACTCTGCTGAATTACATGTGCACTACATCTAGAGTCCACAGTTATTTCTGTTAAAACCTGGCCCCTCTCACAGGACCCAAATCACTACTTCTGACAACAGAAGGTTCACTTCACTGCCACCACCCCTCATAGGCTTTGGTCTTCTGAGAACTGATGGACATGTCACTACAGGACACTTCTGCAGAAAGACCCCTGCTGGACCTCAGAAGAGTGACTTCTCACCTCCTGTGCTACTCAACTTTGGCTGAGTCACTATATGTCTCACCTGCAGAATGACAGTGACTAGGCTCCCTGTGACTATGCCATCTCCAACCCATGTGTGTGACTCTTCAACCTGTAAGCAATACCATGTCCCTCCTCTGCTCAAAGCCCAGCAGTGGCTCCACAGTTCCCCACATGGCCCACAGGCTCTATAGGGATGAGCCCCCCACTGCTCTCTTACCACCAACACTTGCTTTCCTCCCTCTCCCTCACTCAGCTCCAGGCAACACTTACCTCCTTGCTCCTTGAACACACAGGCACACTGCCAGTTTTGCTCCGGCTGCTCCACATGACAGAAACCCTCAATCCAGGCGCATCCTCACACGGTGACACACCACCTCCACCAAGTTTCATTCGCATCTCACTGCCTACTCTGGCCACCTTATGGAGCACTGCTGCCTGCCCGCTTGCCCTCCTGCACATCTCGCTTCCACACCCCGCTCTTCTTCCTTGTCCCATGGTCTCCCTCCTCTAACAGATGTAGATTGTATGGGGCTGTGGTATTTAGTACTCGCTGTCTCCTGCCAGAATGAGCTCTGTGAAGACAGATACTCTGTCATTTTGTACATAGAGTAGCACCTAACACACACTGGACACCCTGTCAGTATGTGGGTGTAATGAATTAATCACAGAATACATGGTTAGATACCAATAGAGTCAGGAAACAAGAAATGAGGGGAAATTCATTTTCACACTTTTCTCTAGTGAAATTCACAATATTAATTTATAAGACATAAAGTCCTCATTAGACAACGGTCATGGTCCCCTGCCCTTATTTTACAATTCTGGGATTCTTCATAAACCGTTCATTCCAACTACCAGTTGGGGGATCACCAGAATCTCTCTAGAGCCAGGGTCTCCACCAGTAGCCATCCGTCCTGATGGAGACACCAGCAGAGCTCCCTGGGGCTCTTACCCACCCCACAGAGACACAGGAAGGAGGAGGGGACACACTCACCTGCAGACCCCCCAGCAGGCAGCTGGAGGAGGAGAAGCAGGGAGGGGAGAAGGGAGAGCAAAGAGCCCCTGCAGCAATCCTCCATTTCCTCAGAGCTGGGGAGACACAGGGCAGGAGGCAGGTGAACACCTACAGAGAGGAGGCAGGGCCAGCCCACAGCTCTGGGCCCCAGACCAGACAGCAGGGCTCAGGGCTGGCCACAGTCCCCAGCAGAAGCACAGACTTTCCTACTGCTCATTATGCTGATGGGGGGCGGGGCACAACCCTGATACCAAGAAAGCCCTCCCAGCCTTTTGGAAACTTTCCCAGCCTGCTCTGTGCACAGGACCAGACCCTTCCCGCCTCAGCACAGGGACCTCGTCCATGTCTGCATGAGTCACAGGCCACATGCCCAGTGACACAGGACCCAGACTCAGGCCCCTCCCCATGAAGGACATGCCAGCTCCCTTGTGCTGTTCCTCTGCTGCCCCAGAATTATGACAGGGAATCACTGAGCAGCATGAGAGTCAGACTGTGTTCTCCCCAAGGACCCCGTGCCTCCCAGCACATGCACCCTGTCCTGGAGTCCTTTGTTCACCTGAATTTCAGACCCCTCCCCCCAGCACTTGGCTTCTCAAGACCAAGGACCTTGCTTTCCACACACTTTGTGCCCAATTATCCATGATGGCTTAATAATCCCCATCTTCTCTGTCTTTGAGGAGCTTCTGCCTCAGGATAAAGGATCCCAGCAAAGCAGGAGGAGCACAGAGGATAAAATGAGCTCTGGGCAGAAAGAAGGCTTCGAACCACTTATATATGGGGGCCAGCCAATGGTCCTGGGAAGGACAGATTCTGGGGCTGACTGCTAATGACTTCTCCACTCTCAGCCACTTGCTGTGTGACTTCCTTAGTCAAGACTCTTGACCGGCTCTGCCTCATTTCCTAATCTGCAAAATGGGGATAGTAACAGGATCTCACCCAAAGATATGAGGAGAATCCTAGGAATTTACATATGGATAGTCAGTACATGTCATTAGAACTGTTCCTAGTCCTAGTAATGCCACAGAAATGTCATTAAATAAATGACTGAAGTGCAGTCCTCACTGTAGTTGTGTTGGGTCTTCTCAGAGCCTCGTTATTTTCCAGCACCACCACCCCAGCCTCACTACAATTTCAGCCTCCTCCTCACAGCCAGCTGCTCCCAGCTTTCCTCTTCTTGGCCATAGATGTCTTCAGAACCCACTTACCTCCTTGAAAACCTGGGACGTCATAAGCATTTCTACCTCAGTAGCGTGAGATCTCAGCAGCCCCCAGATCTGCTCTCAGAGATTGCACCTGTAGTTCCCTGCTCGGAGACCCAAACCCCGCTTCCAGATCCAACACTAGTGCCACAGGTTCCTCTTGTCTGAGAGGCAGGTATTCCCAGGAGAGTATAGAAAACCAGCCTGACAGGCTGCAGGGGCCAGGGGGCACTAAGGACCCCCAGACAGAAGAATCCACCCTGCTCTGCCCCCTTCCACCATTTGAAAGTGAAAGCTGACAACAAGAAATCCCAGCAGACTCTGCCCTGCCCTCTGGACGGTGCACCCTCGTGATCAGGAAGGAAATGGCATGACCAGAGCCACAGAAACAAGGCAGGTACAGGTACACTGACCCACCCTGCAGGGGGAACCACAGAGACACAGATTCAGCAATCCTTTCCTGAACACCTGCCACTCTCCTGGTCGCCTAACTGTTCACTACTAAGATGATACCATGTCTGTGGGTGCATCTCAGGTGCAAGAGCCTCCGTGGATTCACCAGTGTAGCTGCTTTGCTTTTCTTCACCAGGAGACCAAATACATCCTCCCACAACCTGGCAACAGACAGGCTAATACTGGGCATCAGGGTCTTTCAGGACCAGCTCCAGGAGCCTGTCCCTGCAGAAGGAAATGCACAGTGCTGTGTGGCTTCTTGTACCTTACTATCACACATGGCCTGGGTGCACCATTTACCTCCCTCCCTGCCAGGCTGCAGTCCGTACCAGGAAAGGAGGATTGTATAGTCTCTAAAGGAAAACCATGGAGCACTAGGGCTTCTTCCCCAGCACCTCTGTTCCTGTAGTTCCCCAGCTCAGTAAAAGATACCTAGGCTCAGGCATTTATGTCTGCTAGAAAGTTGTAGGACATTCCTGACACTCTACTTTCTCACCCAGTCTACTTTCATTGTACTAGAAAGCTCAAGAGTTTCTCAAATCCATATTCACTGCCATCATCTACCTACAATACACTCTTATTTCTTCCCTGATCCAAGCTGGGTATTTCTGCTTCCCCATGAGTGTCCCCTTGCACCTCCAGCCTCAACTCCTCAAGTTCATTTTCCCTCCAAGTAAATGACTTCTCAAATCAGCTTATGTCAGGTCACCTCAACCCTTCAGGGATTCCTCCTGCTAAACCTCTTGTCTATGACTCCCAGACCCCAGCTTCCTCTCTGACCTTCCATAACTTTCCCATTTCCTCCCTCATTGGCTTGTGCAAGTTCCTCCAGTTCATGGAGTTTTCCCAGCCCCAGGCCTTCTCATAAGCCACTGAATGTTCCTCTCTCTCTTTCTCTCTCTCAATCTCATACCTCAAAGTGGTCACCATTCCAGTCTCACCTAAAGTGACCTTCCTCAGAGGGGCCTTCACCAACCTGCTCATCCCCACATGGGCTCCATACACGTGCTTGCTGGGGTTTTACTGGCACCCTGTTCACCTCCACAGCCCTGACATGCCATCTTCTGTGGAATGTCCGTGACATCCACAAAGGGAGCCACCGTGTGCCTCTCCATTGTCCAGCACACAGTAACACTTGGGAAACTCTGCTTGAGCTCACGGGCAGAACAGTCACTTCAGCAGCACATCGGCTACTCAGCCATGTCCAAATTCAGAAGATCCTTCAGTCCACTGAGAAACAAGAAGAATCCTAACTCTGACCTAAACAAGTCGGCCCCTGGGTGGATACAACTCCACCATCTTCTCTGCTCTTTTTTTCTTCCTACCCCAAACATATATGCAACATTGAAGCACCACCAGGATAGAAACTCAGATTTAACCACCCTACCCATGTTTGCTCCCTCAAGCCTGCCCAGTGCTCCGGTGTTCATGTGTTAATTGACTGGTGTTAAGACACTAGCTTGGGCTAACACTTTGTGGCCACACTTCCGCCAGCTTCCTGTTATTACTGTCTTCATTCTACAGGCGAGGAAACCAAATCTCTCAGAGTTCCATAACCACACAGCCAGCAAAACCTCTCCTGGCTTGTGTTCACTCTCAGTTGTTCTGAATGATCCACTATATTTGTTTTCATGAAGCAAGGACTGACTGACCCATTGATGCCTGGGAGTGATTGGTTTCTGCTCAGATGTCTTGTCTGGGATATTACAAATATGGGCAAACCCAAGACATCTGGGTATATCTGAACACATCCCATGCTGTTATCCCCAAAGGTCCATTCTGCCAATATCCACTTAGACTCAGGAGTATGGAGAAAACGCATCTTAATTAAAAATAATGATCTACCTATCACCGGCCACATATTGCATGGTGCACTGGGTGTTATACGCAAGTAATGAATCATGGAACTTTACATCAAAAACTAGGGATGTACTGTATGGTGACTAACATAAAATAATAAAAAATTATTATAAAAAATAAAAATAATTATCTATTCTACTGAAACTTTTCCATAAAATAGAAACAGAAGGAAAACGTCCGAATTCATTGTATGAAGCCAGCATGACCCTGATTCCAAAAACAAACAAAGATGCTATCAAAAGGAGAATGACAGACCAATATCCCTGATGAACATGGATGCCAAATACTCACCAAGATCCTAGCCAATAGGATCCAACAGTACACTAAAAGGATCATTCACCATGACCAGATGGGATTTATTCCTGGATGCAAAGGTGGTTCAACATTCGCAAATCAATCAAGATAGATCACATTAACAAAAAAACAGACAAGAACCATATGATCCACTCAATACATGCAGAAAAAGCATTTGACAAAACACAGCATTCTTTCCTGATTAAAAGTCTTCAAAATATAGCGAGAGAGGGAACATACCTCAATATCATCAAAGCCATCTATGAAAACCCCACAACAAATATCAATCTGAATGGGAAAAAAAATGAGAGCTTTTTCCTTAGGGTCAGAAACACGACAGGGATACCCACTCTCACCATATTTGCTCAACATAGTACTAGAAGTCCTAGCCTCAGCAATCAGACAACAAAAAGAAATAAAAGGCATTCAAATTGGCAAAGAAAAAGTCAAACTCTCTTCATAGATGACATGATACTTTTTGTAGAAAACCCAAAAGACTCCACCCCCAAATTATTAGAATTTTTACAGCAATTCAGCAACGTGATAGAATATAAAATCAATGCACAGAAATCAGTTGCATTTCTATGCTCTAACAATGTGACTGAAGAAAGAGAAATTAAGGAATCAATTCCATTAACAAGTGCACCAAAAACCATAAGATACCTGGGAATGACCCTAAACAAAGAGATAAAGGATCTATACTCTAAAAGCTACAGAACACTTAAGAAAGAAATTGAGGAAGACACAAAAAGATGGAAAAATATTCCATGCTCATGAATTGGGAAAATAAATATTGTGAAAATATCTATGCTGCCCAGAGAAAGCTACACTAACAACGTCATCCTTATCAAAATCATTGAGATTTTTCACAAAGCTGTAACAAACATTCCTAAAATTTGTATGGAACCAGAAAAGACCCTGAATCACCAGGGGATAGTTGAAAAAGAAAAGAAAAGCTGGGGGCATCACAATGCCTGATGTCAAGCTATAATACAAAGCTGTGATCTTCAAGACAGCATGGTATTGGCACAAAAACAGACACATAGATCAATGGAACAAAATAGAGACCCCAGAAATAGACCCTCAACTCTATGATCAACTAATCTTCGACAAATCAGGAAAAAATATCCAATGGAAAAAAGACAGTGTCTTCAATAAATGGTGCTGGGAAAATTGGACAGCCACATGCAGAAGAATGAAGCTGGACCATTCTCTCACACCATACACAAAGATAAACTCAAAATGGATGAAAGACCTCAATGTGAGACAGGAATCCATTAAAATCCTAGAGGAATACACGGGCAGTAACCTCTTCAACATTGGTCACAGCAAATTCTATCAAGACATGTCTGTAAAGGCAAGGGAAACAAAAGCAAAAATGAACACTTGGGACTTCATCAAGATAAAAAGCTTCTGCACAGCAAAGGAAACTGTCAACAAAACTAAGAGGCAACCCACAGAATAGAAGATATTTGCAGAGATTGGGAGCTAAGATGGTGGAGGAGTAGGGGTCCCCTTTTCAGCTGGTCCCCTCAGTCGAGCTGGATAGGTACCAGACCATCCAGAAAACCCACGGAATCAACCTGAGACGCAGGAAGATACATCTGGATCTCTACAAATGAACATCTCCAGCACTGAGTATTGAGGTAGGAAGCAGGGAGCCATGAATCCACGCACAGATATCAGAAGATAAACGGAAGGGGGAGGGAGCCACTGCCTTCGGGCACCAGGAAGCGGTAGCCACCTGCACTGGGGAGCGGGGAGACTCCCGCAGCACCCGCGAGAGAGCAGACTGAGACTGTGAGCCAGGAAATGCTGACCAGTCTGAAAACCAGAGCTCCGGGGTGCACAAACCACACTGAAACAGACCTCGAGAGAGCACGGGTGTGGCTGGCAGCTGGCGGTGTTAAAAACACAAAGGACAGAGACATGCTGGACCTGGAAGTGAGGGCTGGGACTCCGGGTGTGGGATGCACATCCCGGGACACTGTAGGGTTTAGCAGCACCAACAGAAACAGAGTTAAAGTGACCAAAAGAGCCCAGTGGAGAGCGGTCTGCAATCCCTCTGTTCTGAGACAGAGGCTGGGATTCGGCTACTGCTGCTTTGACTCTCAGAAGAGGCACAGAAAACTGCCAGGGAAAGCCTCCAGAGAACAAAAGCCTGGAAATACTGGCTCACAGTGTGCCCATCCCCATGCCCCCTTGCAGGGGACAGGGAGACTCTACCCAAACAGGATTGCCTGAGTATCAGTGCGGCAGGCCCCTCCCCCAGAAGGCAGGCTGAAAAATCAAGAAGCCCAACATCCCTAAGGTCCCTATAAGACAAGTGCACACAGCCTGGGTCCTGGTCAATAATTTGGGCTCTGGACAACCCCACAACCTCTCCTCATCAGAATGACGAGAAGGAGAAATCCCCCCCAGCAAAGAAAAGATAATGAGTCTGTGGCCTCTGCCACAGAACTAATGGATATAGATATAACCAAATTATCAGAAATGGAGTTCAAGGAACAATAGTCAAGATAATGTGTAGACTTGAAAAAATTTTAACGAAAATATTAACAAGAATATAGAATCTCTAAGAGCAGAAATGAGAGCGAATCTGGCAGAAATTAAAAATTCTATGAATGAAATGCAGTTAAAAGTAGATGCTCTAACAGCCAGGGTGAATGAGGCAGAAGAACGAATTGGCGAATTGGAGGATGGGTTAGTAGAAGAGAAAGCTAAAACAGAAACTTGGCTCAAAAAAAAATCCAATCTCAAGAATGTAGGTTAAGGGAGATTACTGACTCAATGAAACGATCCAATGTCAGAATCATCGGCATCCCCAAGGGGGTGGAGAAAAACAGAGGTCTAGAAGAGATATTTGAACAAATTGCAGCTGAAAACTTCCCTAATCTAGCAAAGGAAACAAGCATTCGTGTCCAAGAGGCAGAGAGGACCCCTCCCAAATTAAATGACGACAAACCTACACCACGTCACGTCATAGTGCAATTCGCAAATATTAGATCCAAGGATACAGTATTGAAAGTAGCCAGGGCAAAGAAATTTCTCACATACCAAGGCAAAAGTATCAGGATTACGTCAGACCTGTCTACATAGACCTGGAATGAGAGAAAGGGTTGGGGGGCCATTTTTAAAGCTCTTTCAGAGAAAAACATGCAGCCAAGGATCCTTTTATCCAGCAAGGCTGTCATTCAGAATTGATGGAGAAATAAAGACCTTCCAGAATCGCCAGTCATTGACCAATTTCATAACCACGAAACCAGCCCTACAGGAGATAATAAGGGGGGTTCTATAAAAGTAAAAAGACCCCAAAAGTGATACAGAACAGAGAGTCACAATCTATAGAAACAAAGACTTTACAGGCAACATGGCATCATTAAAATCATATCTCTCAATAATCACTCTCAATGTAAATGGCCTAAACTCTCCCATAAAACGCCACAGGGTTGCAGATTGGATAAAAAGACAGGACCCATCCATTTGCTGTCTACAAGAGACTCATTTTGAACCTAAAGATACATTCAGACTGAAAGTAAAGGGATGGAATACCATCTTTCATGCCAATGGACCTCAGAAGAAAGCTGGGGTAGCAATTCTCATATCAGACAGGTTGGATTTTAAACTAAAGACTATAGTAAGAGATACAGAAGGGCACTATATTATTCTTAAAGTATGTATCCAACAAGTGAATATGACAATTATAAATATCTATACCCCCAAACGGGAAGCAGCAAGATACACAAGCCAACTCTTAACCACAATAAAGAGACATATAGATAATAATACGTTAATAGTAGGAGACCTTAACACTCCACTATCAGCAATAGACAGACCACCTAAGCAGAAAACCAATGAAGAAACAAGACCTTTGAATGCCATACTAGACGAGTTGGACCTCATAGATATATATAGAACACTACATCCCAGAACAAAATACTCATTCTATTCTAATGCCCATGGAACATTCTCAAGAATAGACCATGTTCTGGGTCACAAAATAGGTCTCAACCGATACCAAAAGACTGAAATTATTCCCTGCATATTCTCAGACCACAATGCTTTGAAACTGGAACTCAACCACAAGAAAAAATTTGGAAGAAACTCAAATACCTGGAGACTAAGAACCATCCTGCTCAAGAATGATACAATAAACCAGGAAATCAAAAATCAATTTAAACAATTTATGGAGACCAAGGAGAATGAAAACAAAACAGTCCAAAACCTATGGGACACTGTAAAGGCAGTCCTAAGGAGAAAATACATAGCCATCCAAGTCTCACTCAAAAGACTAGAAAAATCTAAAATGCAGTTTTTATATTCTCACCTCAAGAAGCTGGAACAGCAACAGAAGAAAAAGCCTAATCCACACATGAGAAAGCAGTTGATCATGATTAGAGCAAAGATCAATGAATTAGAAACCAGGAGCACAGTAGAGCAGATCAACAGAACTAGAAGCTGGTTCTTTGAAAGAATAAATAAAATAGAAAACCACTGGCAAGACTTATCAAAAAGAATAGAGAATAGACCAAATTAATAATATTATGAATGAAAAGGGAGAGGTCACAACCAACACCAATGAAATTGGAAGGATCATTAGAAACTTTTATCAACAGCTTTATGCCAATAAATTAAGCACTCTGGAAGAGATGGAGGCCTTCCTGGAAACCTATAAACTACCAAGACTGAAACAGGAAGAAATTGATTTTTTAAACAGGCCAATTAATTATGAAGAGATTGAGTCAGTGATAAACAACCTTCCAAATAACAAAACTCCAGGCCTAGATGGTTTTCCTGGGGAATTCTACAAAACATTCAAAGAAGAAATAATACCTATTCTCCTAAGGCTATTTCAAAAAATAGAAACAGAAGGAAAGCTACCAACTCATTCTATGAGGCCAATATTACTTTGATCCCCAAACCAGGCAAGGACCCCATCAAAAAGGAGAATTACAGACTGATTTCCCTAATGAATATGGACACCAAAATCCTCAACAAGATCCTGGCTAATAGAATCCAACAGTACATTAAAAGGATTATCCATCATGACCAAGTGGGATTCATCCCTGGGATGCAAGGGTGGTTCAGCATCCACAAATCTAACAGTGTCATAGATTTTATCCAGAAGAAAAAAGCCAAAAATCATATGATTCTCTCAATAGATGCAGAAAAAGCATTTGACAAAATACAGCATCCTTTCCTGATTAAAACCCTTCAGAGTGTAGGGATAGAGGGTACATTCCTCAATCTCATAAAAACCATCTATGAAAAGCCTACAGCAAATATCATTCTCAATGGGGAAAAGCTAGAAGCCTTTCCCTTAAGATCAGGAACACTCCAAGGATGCCCACTCTCGCCATTATTATTCAACATAGTACTAGAAGTCCTTGCAACAGCAATCAGACAACAAAAAGGAATAAAAGCTATCCAAATCAGCAAAGAAGAAATCAAACTGTCTCTCTTTGCAGATGACATGATACTTTATATGGAAAACCCAAAAGAATCCACTCCTAAACTATTAGAAGTTATACAGCAACTCAGTAATGTGGCGGGATACAAAATCAATGCTCAGAAATCAGTTGCATTTCTATACACAAACAATGAGAATGAGGAAAGAGAAATTAGGGATTCCATCCCATTTACAATAGCACCAAAAACCATATGTTACCTTGGAATTAACTGAACCAGAGACGTAAAGGATCTATATCCTAGAAACTATAAATCATTCTTGAAAGACATTGAAGACGACACAAAAAGATGGAAAAATATTCCATGCTTATGGATTGGAAGAACTAACATAGTTCAAATGTCCGTGCTACCCAGAGCAGTCTACACTTTCAATGCTATCCCGATCAAAATACCAACGACATTTTTCAAAGAATTGGAACAAACAGCCATTACATTTGTGTGGAACCAGAAAAGGCCACAAATCGCCAAGAAAGTGTTGAAAAGGAAAAACAAAGCTGGGGGCATCACATTGCCGGATTTCAAGCTGTACCACAAAGCTGTGATCACAAAGGCAGCATGGTACTGGCACAAAAACAGACACATAGACCAATGGAACAGAATGGAGAACCCAGAAATGGACCCTCGGCTCCTTGGGTAACTAATCTTTGATAAAGCAGGAAAAATATCCAGTGGAAAAAAGAGTCTCTTCAATAAATGGTGCTGGGAAAATTCGTCAGCTACATGGAAAAGAATGAAACTTGACCACTCTCTCACACCATACACAAAGATAAACCCAAATAGATGAAAGACCTCAATGTGAGACAGGAATCCATCAAAATCCTAGAGGAGAGCATAGGCAGCAGCCTCTACGACATGGGCCACAGCAACATTTTTCATNGGGCCACAGCAACATTTTTCATGACACATCTCCAAAGGCAAGAGAAACAAAAGATAAAATGAACTTGTGAGACTTCATCAAGATAAAAAGCTTCTGTATGGCGAAGGAAACAGTCAAAAAAACAAAGAGGCAGCCCACAGAATGGGAGAATATATTTGCAAATGACACTACAGATAAAAGACTAGTATCCAAGAT
>NW_023234334.1:0-975 GCF_002007445.2 Ailuropoda melanoleuca | reverse complement strand
GAATTTAGGTTGCTGTGCTATAGAATGCAGTTGAGGAACCAAAGAGTGGAGGTGGGAGCTATCTTTCTCACTTTTTTATCTTATATTTCATTTAAGAGTTCAGAAGGTTTAGAAGTTCTAATTCCCAAGGTAGGACAATTTCTGCCAGGTAACATAGTCACTATTCCATTAAATTAGAAGCTGAGACTGTCCTTTGGCTATTTTGGGCTTCTCATGCTGAAGAACCAACAGGAAGACCTTACTCTACTGGCTAAGGTAATTGGATCCAATTGCCATGGGGAAATTTGGTTACTGTGATACAATAGGGGCAAGGAGAACATGGTAGAACTAAGGGGTTTTGCTGAAGAACCTTTTACTATTCCATAAGAACAGTCAATGCGAAAATGTGGAAGCTCAATAAAGACAGCTCCACTAAGGATTTTAAATTGTGGGAACAAATGTTTGGGTCATCCTACCAGATAAATAAGCCCAATCAGCAAAAATACAGGGAAAAACAAGTGCTGGGTATCACTTTAGGTCTCATGATTAATTATAGAACCAGATATTATAGTGGCTCTGTCTTATGTTAATTTATGTTTTCTTTTTCCTCTCTTTTCTGCTACTAAATATGAAAAGTTTTGATGGGAGGTTAATTATAATTTAAGTTTCAGGAAAGGGCATGAATGAACTGAAATGACTCCGTGATTATAGAATAGCTGATGGGATTTAGTTATCACTTTTGTGTGGAGTGCAAGAGTTTCTTCATGAATGGAGAGAAATAAATGCTGTTGAGGCAAAAGGTGAACTGTGCTGCTTGTTCTCTGACTTCTCTCTCTTCCCATGTATCAGTTATCTGCTGCTGGATAACAAATTTCTTCCATATCCAGCAGCTTAAAATAACAATTCTTTATCATCTCACAGTTTCTGTGGGTCAGAAGTCCAGACATAGCTTAGCTAGGTCCTCTGGCTCAGGTTCTCTCAGAGGGCTAAAGCTTC
>NW_023234333.1:0-975 GCF_002007445.2 Ailuropoda melanoleuca | reverse complement strand
GCAAATGTTATAGTCCACTAATATGTTTGTTTCTTTTCAGAAGTATCTGTGTTATGAAGAAGCTCAAACATTCACAGAATGAAAATATCTTCATAAAATGACTCCAGAATCTCAAGACCATTACATATCAACAAGTAGGACTCATTTTTAAGGTAAGTAAGTGTTTAACACTCCTTTTTCCCAAAGACATTTCTTTTTATAAGGTAATCTTTTATGAAAACGCCATGTATTTAGAGTTTGTATTTAATTTTCTACAATGATAATATATGCCAAGCATTAATAAATATCCTTGGATTGAAAGTCAGAATTTCTAAGATTCAATTCTGGCTCTTCAATTAAGATTTTAGGACTTGATTTTTCTTATCTGAAGAAGTAGTTATGAATGTACACTCTTTCTCATGAGTGGAACAAGTAACTTACTTAGTAAAAGTTACAAGAAGGGGATGAAATTTTTATTCACATTGCTAATTATTTATAGGAAGGCACACCAGACGAGAATATGTATATGACTTTTGAATCATATACACATCAACAGACACATGTTTGTGTGTGTGTTTTAAGAATTATAAGCCTGTTTCATCTGTTTTTTATCTACATTCTAGATGGCACATGTGAGCTTGGTTTAGTTTTATGTAAATAATATAAATTATGTGAAAATGGTATATGTACATATATTTTTGTAAATATATAAATATACAATATTTTCAGACTTAATGAAAATGAATTAGTGATGTTATTTGAACTAATAGTAATGACAGCAAACTTGTAGTCAACAAATCTATTAAAATATCTGTTTTCAATTTTTCTCCTGAAAAACTATCTGGGGTTTTAGGTGTTTGCCAATTTTGTATAAATATTTTGACTTTTAATGTTTTCTCATGGAGAACTTTGCATAGGGTATTTTGGACTTTGTTTCATTTGTGTTAGTTTTCATCTTGTTCAACAACCAGGCACTGTGTACACACACAAAAAGTA
>NW_023234331.1:0-975 GCF_002007445.2 Ailuropoda melanoleuca | reverse complement strand
CTTTACATCTGTAATATGTGTAAAACAAATGTGATAAAATTGTTGTGAGAATGGTATACACGTGATACAGTGTATATAGTAGGGCTTCGCAAGTGATAGATGATAAGGAAAACTATCATCATCACCTTAATGGGATATACATGGCATTTTAAGATACTTGCTTGGATTTACAAACAATTTCTAGGTGGCAGTTTGTAGCCTAGAGAGATATATATCTTCAAGATCTGGAACACTTAACTTTATTGTTATATATCCACAGGCGATCAATCACCTAGCAATTGTGAACATGAATGCAGTAAGAATATGAATGAACGATGAGAAGTGTGCTTAAAATAGCTCATCATTTTGTATGGGGAAAATAGATCTGACCTCAGCAGCTTCTATCTAAATTGGTTTTAAAAAGAAAGCAAGCAGATTGCTATTCATCACTTTCCTCATGATTTATTTCTAGATTATCCAAATCTCAAATTTTCTTTTTTTGTTGCTATTGAGTCCAAGAGTTGATTCCTTCAATCTGAGGTCCAAATCAAGGTTATTGGGGCCGTTGTGTTAACTTGCTTTTCAGATACACTTAAGTGTTAAAATATACTTGGAAATTGTATTAAAACATATCTCATTTTCAAAGCAATGCTATACAGACAATACAAAAACACTTTTTGTATAAAGTTCAAATTTAAAGCCAAAATGTTAAATGCCAGTGGCAATCTTGTAAAAAAGGAAACTATTCCATTTATTTTTCTAAAGATTAGCTGCACTTTTACAGGCCAGGTAGATTTAAGAAAGGTAGGGTCCAAGAGCATTAGCAAGGGAATGCTTTATTCAGGAGATTTAAATTCGCATGAACATCAGGGGCATTTTAGCACTATCCCAGCATCACACAGCTATTGTAAATTATCTTTTCTCTCTTCTCATCTTTACACAAGATTGCATCATCTTTCATGGCTTTTCTATTTGCAGATGACTCAAGAACCTATA
>NW_023234329.1:0-975 GCF_002007445.2 Ailuropoda melanoleuca | reverse complement strand
AACCTACTGAAAGAAAGAAGATATCTGCAAATCAGGCATCCAATAAGGGGTTAATATTCAAAATATATAAAGAATTTAGACAACTTAGTATCAAAAAACAACCAACCTGATTCTAAGATAGGCAGAGGATTTGAACAGACAATTTTCCAAAGAAGACATCGCCAACAGACACATGGAAAGATTCCCAACATCACTCATTATCAGGGAAACTCAAATCAAAACCACAATGAGATATCACCTCACACCTGTCAGAATGGCTAAAATCAAAAACACAAAAAATAACAAGTGTTGGTGAGCATATGGTAAAAAGGGAACCCTCTTGCAGTGTTGGTGGGAATGTGAATTGGTGCAGCCACTGTGGAAAACAGTATGGAGGTTCCTCAAAAAAAGTAAAAATAGGGCAGAGAGGAAGATGGCCAAGGAAGAAGATGCTGAGCTCACTTCCTCACATGGACACACCAAGGCCACAACTACATGGAATACAACTCTGAAAATGACCTGAGACTGGCAGAGCAGATCTTGCACAGCTGAAGACATAATGAGAAGGGCAAGAGGAGAAGCAATACAGTAAGGAACCAGACTCCAGGTGTGGCTGTGGCCCCACAAGGGGGAGGGATATCACAGGTGTGGACACACTCCCTTGTCAAAGCAGAGGATCAAGCCCAAAATCAAGCACCCCTGTTCCTGGGACCTGCCCCAGAAGACGAGCCCCCATCACATCTGGCTTTGAAAATCAGCGGGCCTTACCTCTAGGAAGGCTGAAGGGCTACAGGAAATCGAGGCTCTGCTCTTAAAAAGACAGCACATTGCATCTTGGCCCAAGATCCAGCAGAGAAGTAGCAGTTTGAAAAGCACCTGGAGGGGTGCCTGGGTGGCTCAGTTGGTTAAGCATCAACTCTTAGTTTTGGCTCAGGTCATGAAGTCACGGGTCCTGAGATCAAGCCCCGTGATGGGCTCCACACTCAGCAGGGAGTT
>NW_023234328.1:0-974 GCF_002007445.2 Ailuropoda melanoleuca | reverse complement strand
GCATCTGACCCAACATTAAGAATGGAAACTGTCTTTTAAAATAAAATGCCATTTTATGATTTTTTTCCTTCAATTTCTACCTTTGCCCAAAGGCTAAATACAGGTGAGTGTTTTTTAATTTGGGGAGTGTGCTTCTATTTATCTTGACTTCAAGGTAAAACAAGGCAGAGTGGGCCTGGGAGTGAGTGCATGCTCATGGAGAGGTGGCAGTAGTGTATTTACCCCCAGGATGCATGAATAATCTACAGGAGTGCTCTCAGAGCGCTTGCTCTCAGCGCAGTTACTTGCTGTTTCTCCCCATAAAGCCATTCCTCCTCCTGTCTCCCTCATCTCAGGAAATGGCACCTTCCATGCAGCTGCACAGGTCAAGAACATAGGAGTCATGCCTGATTTCTCTCTCTTCCTGTACTCTCCACATCCAGCCCATCAGCAAGTCCAGATAGATCCCAGCACTGACCACTTCCCTCCACCATGTAGGCAACCAGCATTCCCGCCGAGGGTATTGCAGTAGTCTCCCTGCCTCCTCTTACTAACTGTAATCCTTTTGCACATAGCATTCAGAGCGGCTTACTTATAAAATATAAATTCAGTATTGTCATTCCTCTGCTTAGAACCTTCCAGTGGCTTCCCATCACATTTAGCAAATACTCCAACCTCCTTACTTTGGCTACAAAGCCCTCACTGACCTGACCCTGACTGACCCTTTCTTGCACCCTCCCAGCCACACTGGACCTTGGTCTGGTCCTTACAGGCACCATGCTGGTGCCCACCTGGGAGCTTCGTATTAATGGCGCCCTCTGCCTCAGTGTCCCTCATACTCACTGCATGTCTGTGTCCTCCTTTTGATTCAGAGCTTAGCTTATGTATCCCCTCATAGAGAGGCCTCCCTTGACCGCCTCGTCTGAAGTCATTACTCTGCATCCACTCACCTCATTTTAATTCTCTGTGTAGCCCTTATATGCGGATTTCTTTGT
>NW_023234327.1:0-974 GCF_002007445.2 Ailuropoda melanoleuca | reverse complement strand
GAGAAAGGAAAAGAAAAGAAGAAAATCTGCAGACCAAATCCTTAGTCACTATGAAATTTAAAGATTCAGAGAAGATGGACCAAGAGAACTGAGAAAAAGTAACCAGTTGGACAGGAAAGAAACCAGCCAAGTGTGGTATTGTAGGACTGTTGGAGCAATAAACTGCTTTTTAAATATGAGGGAGTGGTGGGATTCTTCATTCTGTCACTATGGTGATGTAGATTCCCTGAGCAAACCATCTGTTGCAACAATCAAAAACACTCGTTAAAAGAAAAACAAAAAGGAACAAATGAACTAATAAACAGAAGAGACCCTGAATATATAAATGGACAATGACTAGACTGTATATAGAATAAAACTCTGACCTGCAACCTGCAGCAGCTTGCCCAGGAAATCCCTTTTCTATAATAACCGTGCCAGGAAGCCAACCTTATAAATCAGATTTGTAGGAAGTCAGACTGCCACCTCCAGTAACAATCCAGGAAGCCAAACAATAATTTCTGTAACAATCTATGCAAAATGGCCAGGACTTCATTAATGACAACTTCCCCAATTTCTGTCCCTGCTTCCAACTTAGGACCAACCAGAGAAAGCCAAATATAGAGCCCTAGCCAATCACATAGGATACGCTGCTTCTAGTTAGCCTGCGTCCAGCTTCCCCATGCCAACAGCTTCAAATCAAGGCACACCCAAGCCTTCCCTTTTTTGCAATGTAAAGCCTTCCCACTCCTCAGCCTGCCTCCGAGTCTCTGCCAAAATGCAAGGGGATGGCAGCTCTAGCAAGTTCTGAATAAACAGCTTTTGCTTGTTCTCAGTTGGCTGGTCTTCATTTATTTCCATAGAGAAAATTCTACTACCTAAATGCATTGGTTGGCTGGCCAGAAATAAGGAAAAACAAACAAACAAACAAAGTTATGGAACCCGGTGAGGTAAGCAGAACATCAAATGGTTTTTGTTTGTTTGTTTGTTTGTTT
>NW_023234326.1:0-1111 GCF_002007445.2 Ailuropoda melanoleuca | reverse complement strand
TTGGGCCTTTTCATTCCATTGCCGCCAGCAGTTTTGACAGGATTTCCCTAGGGAGCAAGCATTTCGTTGGAGGCGGGTTTTGGCTGAATTGTCTTTCCCAGTGCTGTGTTCGTCGTGTTTCACTCACGGTACCAAAGCACCTTGATTCCTGTTCCACCTTCCATAAGGCCGTCGTGACTTCAAGGGCTTTCCACTCACACTTTGTTTCTTGGTTCTAAGGGCTGGATCCTCCCCAGGCCCCTACACCCAATGTGGAATCGGGGTCCCCAGTGAAAAGGCTGCTGTTCGCTGGAGGTGTTTTCCTGGACGCTCTGCTTTATTACCAATGAGAAGGGCGCTGAGTCCTCGAAAATCCTGAACCTTTTCATTCATGCTCCCTTACTCACGAGAGATGATGATCGTTGATATTTCCCTGGACTGTGTGGTGTCTCAGAGACCACTGTGGGGCACTCTCGTCAGGATTCCATGAAAACTTTCCCTCATGGTTCCCTATTCACGAAGGGAGATGATAGTGCTAATACGGTCCCTGTATGGTGTTGCNGTACAGTGTTGTTTCTGACGGACGTGTTTTGGGCCTTTTCGTTCCATTGCCGCCAGCACTTTTGACAGGATTTCCCCAGGGAGCAAACATTTCGTTGGAAGCGGCTTTCGGCCGAATTGTCTTTCTCAGTGCTGTGTTCATCGTGTTTCGCGCACAGTACCAACGCACCTTGATTCATCTTCCACCTTCCATAAGGCCGTCATGACACAAGGGCTTTCCCCTCACACTTTGTTCCTTGGTTCTAAGGGCTGGATCCTCCCCAGGCCCCTACACCCAATGTGGAATCGGGGTCGCCAGAGAAAAGGCTGCTGTTCAGTGCTGGTGTTTTCCTGGATGCTCTGCTTTATTATCAATGAGAAGTGCGCTGAGTGTTCGAAAATCCTGAACCTTTTCATTCATGCTCCCTTACTCACGAGAGATGATGTTCGTTGATATTTCCCTGGACTGTGTGGTGTCTCAGAGACAATTATAGGGCACTCTCGTCAGGCTTCCGCGACTTCTTTCCCTCAAGTTTCCCTATTCACGAAGGGTGATGATAGTGCTAAGATGGTCCCTGTACGGTGTTGTTTC
>NW_023234325.1:0-974 GCF_002007445.2 Ailuropoda melanoleuca | reverse complement strand
GCAAGACACAGCCACCAATCAGCACGACCTCCTGGAAGGTAGAAGTCCTTCTGAGAGGGGACCACGATGAAAAGGAAGGACCACAGGGGTGCTTCCCAGACTTGGAAATGCGTGGCAAAGCTGAAGGCATTCCTACTCAGACCTGCGGACAGGGCCACCTGGACCACCTTAAGTCAGGTCCCTTCTGTAGTCGCAGGAAAGGCAGCGTCATCCAGGGGGTGGGAAGCCACGCATTCCTCGGTAATGCAGCACGTGGCAGAACCCTAACCAGGTGTTTGGGGAAAGGTCGCCCTGGACAGTTGCTGCGTACTCCCACTAAGATCACCTCTGGCTTAGTTCATTAAGCACAATGGTAGAAAATCTAGGGGAAAAAAATGAAACTGGTTCAGAATTAAGATGAACTTCTTAAACTTAAAAAGAAATATAAGTCATCAAGAACAAAAGAATGGGTAGTCCAAATTATAGAAGAATTTTAAAACTTTTCATTCAAAATCCAGATAAAACAAAGTCAAATGAGCTCTGGGATATATTCACAAGGATAAAGTGTAAAATCTTGTAATATACAAAGACCTCTTTAAAATCAACAAGAAAAACAAAAGCCGCTCCTTGGAAAGTGTACAGAAGACTTAAATAGTCTTTTGAAAGAAAAAAAATACACAGTAAAAAAAATGAAAAGAAAACCCAGTTGTACAAGTTATTCCAAAGAGGCAAATTAAATAATGTTTCCATTTTTACCCAATTGGTAGTTGAGTTTTTAAAAATCAACTCATCAGTGTTTGCAAAGATTTGGAAAGACAAGCACATGTACAGATGGGAGTATAAATTAACACCACCTTCTTAAGAAGCACTTTGGCAACGTGTGTCAAAGGCTTTAAAATAGTTTATACACCTTGGACACAATCATATTTCTTTTTTTTTAAAGATTTTATTTATTTATTCGACAGAGATAGAGACAGCCAGCGAGAGAGGGAACA
>NW_023234324.1:0-974 GCF_002007445.2 Ailuropoda melanoleuca | reverse complement strand
GACTGATAACAAACTCTTTAATGTACTTTAGCTCACCTTTTAAAACACAAGATCTGCTCAAGTTTTAGGATGGAGGTTATTATATACTAGTAATAAGTGAGTCAGATCACATTGCTTCCCTGCTTACACCCTCCAATGACTGCTCATTTTAATAAGCAAGAAATAATAAACTCGACTTGGAAGAGCCGATGGGATCAGCCCTTACTTTCCTTTCTGGCTTCATCTTCTCCCCTTGACTCAGCCGTACTGCTTTCTTTCCCTTAAACAAAATGAGTCCATTTTGCCTAAAAACTTTGCACCAGTTGCCGGCAAATGATCTCCCTATATGATCTCCCTTTAGACTCTAGAGTTTGCAGTGACCTTTTTCTTTGTACTTTTCAGGAGTTAGCTCAGAAAAGCACCTCAGAGGGGCCTCTGCTGACCACTCGATCAAAATAACTCTTCTTTCTTCCTCAGTTACTCTTTATCATACTACTTATTTCCCTCATGTCTCTTAGCATAACTGGAAACCATCTTGGTCTATTTATCTGTTAACTATAGAGTTTAAGGCAAAGTCCCCACCCTTGTGGAATCTTAGTTATTGCCATAGTCCTTAGGCCTGGCACCTAGTAGGCACAGAACAAATCTCTGCTAAATAAATGAATCAATTCTCATAGTTACATGGAATTAGTGTCTAGTCCTTGCTGGTTCTTTTTATTATTCTGGTTATTATTCTGGTTCTTTTTAACTAGTAGGGCAACAATAAAAAAGGAGAAAAGCCAGAAATAATACAAACGTGGACATAGTAAGTTTACAGAAACAAATCCTAACTCTCAGATGACGATCTTCTGCCTATTTTAAGAGCAGCTAGAGCCATTAGTCAGGCATTTCCTCAATATTCCATCTCTAGGCTTGTAAATTAATATCTGCAACTTTTCCTTTAAGAGTTGAAAAAAGTGCTCCTAGTTTTGTTTGGGGGTAGTGCTACCACCTGA
>NW_023234323.1:0-1758 GCF_002007445.2 Ailuropoda melanoleuca | reverse complement strand
AGACACAGGACTGTAGCCCACCTCTCAGCTTCTCGTCTGAGGTGAGGGGCTTCGTGTGACAGCGGTCACCCAGGCGTGTTTGTCTATAGGTCCAGCCGGGCTTCCCGGGTCCTGTCTGTATCTTTGCTCATCGTTGGCCGATCTGCCCACATTAGAGTACATGACGGCCTTGGTGCAGCCACACCCGCTCCCTGGCGGGCTGGTGGGCCCAGGTNCACACCCGCTCCCTGGCGGGCTGGCGGGCCCCGGCTGCAGGTGCCAGTGGCTGAATCTGCAGGGACGAGTGGATGGGGATGCCCCGGCAGTGCCCTGGGGGTGCGGTGGACCCCCGGCCCCCTGCCTCAGCCGCCTCTCCTCCCAGCTCCACGGCACCTGGAGCGATGCTGAACAGAGACTGTCCAAAAGGCTCTGAATAAAGGTGTCAGTGAGACATCCCTGCAGAGAAGGAGGACAGGAGGTGGGATTCAGCAGCCACAAACCCCCAGCTGGAGGCTGGGAGGAAGGACAGCCTCAAGCCCCCACAGTGACAGGCTGGAGAGGGTGAGCCAAGCAGAAATTCTGGCAGTAAATCCCTGAAACGACACACCTCCACGGGCAGCTCCCATGTGCCTTCCTCCCTCTTCCCCACGGCTCTGGGAGGTCTGCTCGTGCGTACTGACCCTGCCCGTGACGGGCGCAGAACCCGCACCCCGGAACGCTCTCTGGGACCCCATCCGCTCCACACCGGAGATGAGGAACCCCAGGCCCAGGGCTGCTCTGCTTTCTCAGGCTGCAGGGTAACCACCTGTTCACCTGCGGCCCTGGGACAGGCCTGTCACAAGTCCACACGGCCTTCTTTAGCTCACCCAACATCCTGACAAAGCTCCTCATGGCACGAGTCACATCCGCACAGCCCTCGCCCTGGCTCTGCTCTCGACTCCCCGGAACCAGCGGCGAAACGGTCCTGGACAGCGGACCTGCTCTCAGAAACGTCTAGAAGGACCATTCCAAACATCCACTCCGGGCAGCTCTAGAGACTGTGCTCATTTTTATTAAAGACTAGTCTTCTGGTCACAAGGGAAAAACCAGAAGCCTGTCATTTTCTTTCCAAACCAGTTGGGTTCACCCGACAGCGGCAGGCGGAGATGCCTGGCCCAAGGGAGGGAGAGAACACCGCATCGGTGCCGCAGCCTGGGTCCCGAGGATGGTCTGCCGTGGGCGACACAGGCCTGTCCCTGCCCATCCGGGGACAAGGGTGTGTGGCCGTGGAGAGGGGCTGGGTCGCCCTGGCCCAGGGCCTGCACCAGTATTTGAAAGAAAAAATGGGTGCCTGAATGTGAGCGCCCCCTGCACCCACTCACGGTCTCAGTCCGAGCCTGCCTCAAGGCCAAAGCTTCAACCAACATGGGCGGAAGTCCACGCAAAGGGCCACAGCGCTCAAGGAGCCAAACAGAAGAAAGGGCTCTTCTTGGTGACTGAAAAAACAAACTCTGCGCTGTGTTCGTGATTGATTTGCTCCCCAAAATGGGGTGCCTGCTTTCCAACTAGCTTCNCTTCGAACTTCTAAGCCGGTGGTTCCCAGGCAGAGGCAACTCCCTTCCCCAGGGACAGCCATATCCAATGTGTCCGCAGACCTTCGTTCCTCACTATTCATGTATCTTTAATAAAAAGGATATGCATGAAGGTGCACGACGTGCTGACCCAGCATACGGATGCACAGTGCAGCAAGGACTAGTCAAGCTGCTTCCCAGGCCCCCACCCCCACAGCTGCCATTTGTG
>NW_023234322.1:0-974 GCF_002007445.2 Ailuropoda melanoleuca | reverse complement strand
TTTTTTTTTCAGGTCTATTTCTTAAAATTTCCTTTGAAAACTTCTTGTCTTATGAAATATTTAGTAGTGTGTAGCTTAATTTACATAGGTTTAGAGATTTTCCTGTTGCTTTTCTGTTACTGAATTTTAGTTTGATAATTTTATGGTCAAAGAATAGACTTTATAGAATTCTTTTCAGTTTGTTGAGGTTTTTAAAAAATATTTTACCTATTTATTTATTTGACAGAAAAGGAGAGAGTACACAAGCAGGGGAGCAGCAGAGGGAAAGAGAGAAGCAGGGTCTCTGCTGAGCAAGAAGCCCAGTGCGGGCCTTGACCCCAGGGCCCTGGGATTCTGACCTGAGTGGAAGGCAGTTGCTTAACCCACTGGGCCACCCACGTGCCTTCGCTGAGGTTTGTTTAATGGCTCAGGATATAATCTCTCTTGGTGGTGCTCTGCAGCCGCTTGAAGAAAATGTGTTCTGCTCTTGGGTAGAGTATTTTAAATTTTCAATTAGACCTGTCAGTTGATTGCATTGTTCAGATTGTGTATGTCTTCGGTGATTTTCTATCTATTAGTTCTATAAGTTGCTGGTGGGAGGGAGTGTGGGGTATGAAGTTTCCACATATAATTGTGGATTTGTTTATTTTCCTTTGCTTCATGCATTTTGAGGCTCTGTGGCTTGGTGTGTACATATTTGGCATCATTATGTCTTCTTTGTGGATTGATCTATCATTGTGTAATATCCCTTTATGAGTAATTTTATTTGCTCAGAAGTCTATCTGATGTTAAGAGTAGCTACTTAATTACTGCTTGCATGGCGTATCTTTTTTAATTCTGTTACTTTCAGCCTACCTATTTCATTGAATATATAGGGAGTTTCTTGTATATAGTTAGCTCCCATTTTCTTAACCCAATATGACAATCTATTTTTTTATTGGCATACTTTGACCATTTAAGGTAATTATTAATATGTTAGCACTTAAGTCATTCAA
>NW_023234321.1:0-974 GCF_002007445.2 Ailuropoda melanoleuca | reverse complement strand
TGGGATTCCCTTCAAGCTATCTCCTGTATCCTTTTGACACTCCCTCCCCCGTCCTATTTTCAAACATTTTCTAACTTTATGGCATAATAAGACTCACAAGATGTAGATTTAATAATTTGAATCAGGCAGTGTAATAAATCTAATGTAAAATTGAATCATTTTGTTCACATATGGAATCTTCATCTCATGATGAAAATTATTAAAGAGCTGTCTACATCTAGGACCCAAAAACATTCGTCTGACAAATCTATCATTGCTACATCAAACTGACAGCAATTGACAGAGAAATCAGCTGTATATCATAGGATATTGAAGAATTTTAATAAATCTTTGCTTTGTAAATGTTAAAAGTTTGTATTTGGTGGCCACATTTAAATGGCATATTACCTATTTTAAATCAATTGTCATAGACATATCATTGAAGAAACCAAAGTTTGAAGATGAGAAATCTCTTTGGAAAATGTATTTAGCTAATGGGTCTCAACACAGAAAAATTTTCATTTTGTTTATTATTCTTTTGTGTTAAAATACTTTAAGCAAGGTGTTTGAGATTTCTTGAGAAATTTTGCTCTAGATATTTCTTTTTACATTTTTATATACTTCAATATCATATCACTATTTCATGTTAATTGTCAAATTCTTTCATCTGTGCCTTTTTATTTCATGCTCATGCTTCTCCTCTCCTAACACGTTTCCCTGTCAAGTCTGGCTTCACGAAAGAGAAATCAAAGTAATAGAGATCAGAGATCCTTGTCAGAGGTCTTATTTAATGAAAATGTCCTTTGTGCCAAATTACTTGACTGGTGTTTAGCATCAGTCCTTCAGAGAGAAGTATTTTCTTTGTGTATTTTATTATTTGTAACTTAGTTCATAGTACCTTGAGTAATTTTCTAACAGCATTAAGGTGAACAAATATGTAATAATATGCTCTATTGAAACATCCTTTAAAAAATTAATTCAGCAAGTATTATATA
>NW_023234320.1:0-974 GCF_002007445.2 Ailuropoda melanoleuca | reverse complement strand
TTTTTTTGTACGTGAAAGGAAACACACAGGGCCCCTTTGATTCTGGATTTTCTGCTTTTTCCTTTTTCAGACGTATATCGGCACAGAAGCTCCATTTCTGGTCCACATCAAAGACCTCTGTAGTGGCACACCAGAATCTCCCATTCTTCTCATTATTCTCATCATCATCATCAATGCAAGTGGTATATGTCTCGCCCTTGTATTTGAAAGGAAAGACACAAGGCTCGCCGTTGGAGTTCCCGCCATATTCTTGAAGGGAACATGCTTTCCACTTGCTGTCCCGGTCATAGTTTGAGGTTGTGGCACACCAGAGCTGACCATCAACAGACCCATCTTTGGTGCAGGAGTAGTAAGATTTGTTCCTGTATGTGAAGGGGAAGTTGCAAGGGGCAGGATCTGATGGCTCACAGTATGTCCACCGAGGCTCATTATCAAAGTTACTGGAAAGAGAACACCAGAGCTGTCCATCATATCGCCCATCTGTTGTACAAGCTGAGTAAAGCTTGTTTTCAAAGATGAAAGGAAATTTACATGGCCCTATGGGATAATTTGCATCAAGTCTGATATCAGCACAGTAGCTCCACTTCTTATCCTTATCATAGCTCCCTGTTGTAGCACACCAGAACCGCCCTTTGGATTCATATTTGTTGGTGCAGGTGTAGTAAGTTCGGCTCATGTAGACAAAGGGGAAGACACAAGAGTTTCCTCCCGAATTTCCTCCATGCTCAGTAATAGTGCACTGTTTCCACATGCGATTCTCATCATAGTTCTCAGTTAATGCACACCAGGGCAGATCGTTACCGGAACCCTCCGTGGTACAAGATGGATAATATCGTCCCTCGTAAAGGAAGGGAAAGACACACCCCGGTGGAGGTGATGCTTCAATTCCCACAAATAATGCTGTGAAAACCCAGGTGTACGTGAGGAAAGTTACAGAAAAGGCCATCTCCGCTGCCATTGATCAGGGACTCTGA
>NW_023234319.1:0-974 GCF_002007445.2 Ailuropoda melanoleuca | reverse complement strand
GCGGTATCTGGAAGGAGGTTGCAGTCTAAGTGGCGAGACCTACAAAAATAAAAATTAAATGTAATCGCAAAACAATACTATCAAACATCAGGTGTTGGATAGAATGACTTGTCCCATCAGGGACAGCTGGTATGAGTAGACGTGCATGCTTTTCCAGTGATGCATTCAGGACATGATACTGCAATTAGTTTTTTTGTTAGAAAAACTAAAAGCAGGCAGATGATAATAGAGATGTACAGATCCCAAACTGTGGCTGGAGAACTCTTTTACGTGTTATATTAAATAAATATATAATTAGTAATTAGTAACTATAGTTTACTCTTGGTTTGCTTTTACTGGACCTGTCACCGTTCTTGTAGTAGCTCCTCTATCATTGTTCTGTAATGTTATTTAAACTTTTATTTTTATATGTTTTACCACTTGGATTGTAACCTCCTTCCAGACATCTTGTCTGCTTTGCATCTTACCTAATAGCACAATGAGTTCCATAAAGCAGATCCTCAGTCTACATATTGTCACAGATTTTGGAATGACTTCTAGATCATTTAGTATTTCTTAGAAAACTTGGTGGTGTCTTCTATGGAGGCATTTTTTCAGTGGAAATGTATCTTTATTCGACTTATGTCACCTATCACCTGGACTTAAATTATACTAATTTTAGTTATTCTATTAATGCAAGCCGAAATAAGCATTCAGAGCAGGTTTGCCTCTTCCAAACTCATTCGCTCTTCTTCCACACTTCAGAGTATTCACTTCGTCTCCACGACCGTGTGTTTCAGGAGAGACTGGCTTTATTCCCGGCCCTGGGAGCTCAGTTCTGATTTGTCTAAGCCAGTCAGGGCGGCCCAGTCCACCTTGCCAGGGGCGGTGGCAATTCTGCCTGATGGGATGCGAAGGTAGGTTGGCTGAGGGGCTCAGGGGCAGATGCTGTAGAGATAGCCACCTCTTCCCCAGCGGCTCTTTTATCTGGATGA
>NW_023234318.1:0-974 GCF_002007445.2 Ailuropoda melanoleuca | reverse complement strand
TTATTATTATCATTTATTATTATTATTATTTTTGAGAAAGAGAGCACACAAGCACTAGTGAGGGGTGGGGGAAGGTGGGAGAGGAAGAGAGAGAATCTTAAGCAGACTCCATGCCTATCTGGAGCGGCACATGGGGCTTGAAATCATGACCGTGAGATCATGACCTGTGCTGAAATCCAAAGCTGGACCCCTTACTGACTGAGACATCCAGGTGCCCCCAATCACTTTTAAATTAGCTAACTTCCATTCATTTAGTCTACAGCTTAAACTTAATTTCCCATAAGAAGCCTTTTTTAACCTTGTACGATTTGCTGTCACACACTTTCATGTTACTTGCACTTCTCTGAATAATGCTTTCCTCAATTCCTGTCTTCCCTTTTAAACATGGCATTTTGTGGATTCAAAGACCATGTCTATCTTGCTCACTGTGGATTCTCTGACATCTAACACAATCCAATATATCCCTTTTTGAGTTCCCTTTAGCACAGTATTTAGCTGAGAAGCAGAAACATTTTCCTGGTTTCAGATTACTGACAAAATGTTACCTATGTGTATGTATAGTAAATTCATACATATACACAAATGCATGTGTCAGGTGTGCTGAATACTTGAAACACACCTTTTGTATGCTTACATATCAGTACAATAAACACCTCTCTCCCTGGGAAGTGTGAATAGCTCTCTATTTCTTGCACCCAACAAGATCTAGCTAAAAGGATGAGGAAAAAGCGATACTGGGGAGGGTACTGAGGACACACCTGCAGACTGCAAACTGGGGGAGGAATGGGCTCTTAATATTTGGAAGAACCATGAATCCTAGTGAATTTATCTGAAATGCCAGGCAAATCTGATGTGAATTCAGGTTGGCAGTTTTCCAGCCTGGATGAGGAAGGAAACAAGGCATGGTGATTATTTGAAACATTCTATCAATAAATTGTCCTGTAATTAGATTGAAATAATCTTACTTAAAAAAA
>NW_023234317.1:0-974 GCF_002007445.2 Ailuropoda melanoleuca | reverse complement strand
TTATTCGCACAAGGTCATGCTTTGTCTGTGGACCAAGCCTCTAAGATTTGAGCAAATGTAGTTTGAAAGAGCTTCCTGAAAGGTTCCTGCAGGGCCCTCCATTCCCTTGTAGTCATCTAGCCAAATGCTGCATAATCCAGTTATGCCAGATACAAGCCATCAATAAACACACCAGCCTGGGTCCCGCCAGGGAGTTCCAAACTTCTAACAGCATATCTTAAATCATTTGTTAGCCTATTGACTTATCTGGCCAAGAGTCCACGCTGTATTTCCAGATGTTCCCAGAGACAGGCCTAGAACCGCCCTAGTCCATCTGTAGAACTATCCTACACAAATTCTTAGCTCCAGCAAGTCGCCTATACCAAAGTCAGATCCCTAACAGAGAAGGAATGAGACCCTGAGAATTGAGATGTGAATATCTTAGTAGATGTCCTTTAAAATCCTGAACTCCAGATGCCTCTAATCCCTCTGTCTGGCAGAAGTGGCTCATTTCTCATTAGAAAAGAACGGCCACCAGTTGAAGTCAGCATCACGGCCGCATTAGATATCCATCATTTTTGTCCCCTTTAAAAAACTAAAAGTCAGCATCTGTTCATGAGCAAAGGCCTCTGTGGGACTCATAGGATCCAGGGGATCCAGGAGGAGTCCTGCCTCCTGTGTGTCAGGTAACAGGCAGACAGATCTCCATATGGGCTGCAGAATCTGTGAATGGCCCCAGCCCCTCAGAGCTGTGGTCTGGGAGCACGTGCAGAAGGCAGACTTGGCCAGACACCCAGGGAGGGGAGGGCTTTTGGAGAAGTCCAGGTTTCAGAGGAGCAGTGCCCAGTATTCCACTGGAGCAAAAAATCAGTGAGTGACTGAATACAAGGTTGGAAGCATTAGAGAGGGTAAGAGGAACTTCGCCAGCTTCACCCTTCCCCTCAAGGAAGCACAGCTTGAGCTAGAAGAGGCGGTGAGTGAGTTCCTGGCTTCCC
>NW_023234316.1:0-974 GCF_002007445.2 Ailuropoda melanoleuca | reverse complement strand
AAATAAATAAATAAATAAGGTGGATGGGGGGCGCTTTCAAACAGATCTGCTTTTACCTTCCATCTACTAACGGCCTCACGGCCTCTGCAAGGTGATGTGGCTTTAAAACTCCTCCCTCCTTAAGATGCCCCTGGTTGCTAACAGTTGGCAAGTTCTTCTTAACATTTCCCCTGGGACTTTCTCCTCTCTCTTAAGGGTCTTTCTGTTTAAATGATGTGGTGGTAGGGTAGCCAACTTCAGGGTGGTTTCTGGCTTTCCCTGATTTAATAAAAGTGGGAAGAGCTATTTGCTAGCTGTGAGACTTGAAACAAGCCCCTTTTGGGCCTAGGTGTTCTGTTTACAAATGCATTTCTATCTCAAACTGTCAAATTCAATCCCCTCAATCACCCAGTCTTGCAGGATTGTCATGTAAGATACATAACGCTGACCTAGTAAATAGACATTAGCTGCTGTTAACACTACCATCACTGCTAATAGCAATAATAATGAGGATACTAGTGGTCATTTTGGTCAGCATTATGGAAGTTATAAAATACTCCTGGATAATGACTTAGTAGTCCAAGATACATATATATCCATCACAAAATGGTACTATCTGTCCCCCCTTTATACCTCCTTCCAATAGAGCACTTTATGAAAGCTTGCTATGGATTCAAGGTCTGCATCCTTCCCAAAATTCACATGTTGAAACCCTAATCCCCAGTGTGAAGGTGTTTGCAGATGCGGCATTCAGGAGGAAATCGGGGTATGAGGGTGAAGCCCTTGGGGATGAGTGCCTTTATAAGAGACAGGAGTTGAATTTATTTCCCTCTTTACTCTCCAACAGGTGAGGACAAAAGGGGAAGACAGTGGTCTGCAAAACAGAAAAGTGCCTGCCCCAGACACCGCATCTCCACTGGCACGTTGATCTTGGACTTCCCAGCCTCCAGAACTATGAGAAATAAATGTCTGTTGTCTAAGCTTCCCAGCCTATG
>NW_023234315.1:0-3355 GCF_002007445.2 Ailuropoda melanoleuca | reverse complement strand
TAATTAGAGTGCTTTCTTTACACACTGAGATTTTAGGTGCAGGCTAAGCTGGCTAACTCTCATTTTGCTGACTGTAGGAAAAGGAAAAAGAAAACACAACCGAATTCAGTCTGATGAATAGATGCTTCTAAATCAACGTGCTGCCAAATACCCAAATTGCCTGAATTTTTCACTCTTCAGTTACTTCCTCTATTATTGTCTGGGTATCAGGCTTCTAGGCCTGAAGCCTTGGTTTGGACCAGTCTTTCTTGAAAAAAAATCCTTGCAAAGCTCAAGATTGGAAAATATGGTTTGTACTGACAGGNCCTTGCAAAGCTCAAGATTGGAAAATATGGTTTGTACTGACAGGTTCCCCTACAGAGACCCTTGCATTCAGAGCTGAAATGTAAAATATTTAACAGAATGGGGGCATGGGACACCAGTCAGAATGGATGTGGCCTGCCGCAGGGCGGTGGGCAGGGGGCGAGCCATGCAGTGGTACCTCTCTAGTTTGGGAGTCTTAGGGCGGTCAGTGAGGGGCGGAGGGGGATCCTGGATCCTGGAGGAGAAGTAGGGTGGGGCACTGGAGGCCCAGGGCAGTGCTCTTTACCAATGGGAATGAAAGTATTTTAACATTTCAACAGTACAGATGACAGAATAACAAGTCGGCCTCTATGTGCTAGGAAGAGCTGGGGGGTGGGGAAGAGGTTCTAATGGGCCTTTTGTGGGTCATTTTTGTTCTCCTCCCTCTGACCTTATCCTTAGGCCATTCCCAACCTGTTCATCATCACCCCAACTCACACAGCTATGGTGCAAAGAATTCTGATGTTAACTCTCTGGAGTTAGGTCAAGTTTCATCAGTTAAGGGCACAGTCCCCAACATATCTGCCCTCACTTCAGACACTAGCTGCAATTTTGGCGGTCCCCAGAGCCACCCATACTTCAGACCAACTGGCTACAAATTCAGGAGTAGCTCTTACCTTCTCAAGTTTGAGAATTCACTAGGATGACTCATAGAACTAAGGAATGTGTTTTCCTTAAAATTACTGTCTTACTATAAAGGATAGAAATGAGGACCAGCCAAAGGAGGAGACACAGATGAGGTCTGGGAGGGTGCCAGGTGCGAAGCCTCTGTGTCCTCAGGACGCATCACCCTCACAGTGCTCAAATGGGTATCAGCAACCGGAGAAGTTCACCCAAGCCACGGTCCAGAATTTTGGGGGATTTCATTGTGTAGGCATGATTGAAACCTTGGCCACAAGCTGGATCTCAGTCTCTAGTCCCCTGGCCCTCCCAGGATGTGGAGCTATTACCATGAGGCTCGATGCCCCAACCATCTAATCACATGCTCGGTCTTTGAGGCATGACCAGCCCCCATCCTGAGTTCTCTTGTAGCAGAACCTCGGGTGTTGTCCAAGGCCCGTCATGAATAATACAGGAAATTGCAAGGTTCAGAGATTCCCTCCCAGGATCTAGGGAAAAGAGCTGCCAAATTCTTTATTATACAACCTCTGGCTTAAATGATTGTGCTTTCACCGAGGCCTAGCTTCTGTGTCCGTTAGGAATATCCTAGAATGCTATCACACGTGCGTGCGTGTGTGTGTGTGTGTGTGTGTGTGTGAGCCCAGAGAGAGAGTTGTCTGAGAAAGTGCGAGGACGATGAAGCAGAAGGAGGCTTGGACTAGAAATTGAGCCCTAGTCTCGGGTTGGGTGGAAAGTTATCCTCAGGGAGGGCAAAGACAGCAGTCGTTCTGCCACCAAGAATGGCTCAGTGCTCTTAAGGGTTTGCTCACAAGCTGGAGGGTAGATGGTGTGAGAGGGGGCCAGAGGATGGGAAGAATTGGGGGTGAGTGGGGACGTCTTGTAGGACATGGAATGACAGAGTAGGGAACGGCCTGTGTCTACAGGTTTGTGTGTGTGTGTGTGTGTGTGTGTGTGCATGCATGTGTTTGTGCCTGCATACACACCTGTGAGCATGTGTGAAGGTGAAAAGGAAGGACAGGCTAAGTTGACAATAGTCTCCAGATTTGGGGTACCATCCACTAGGGTACAAGATGATCCAATGGCTGATAAATGGAACCCCTCTCACCATCATGCCTCAGGAACATGTAGAGAATTCTGGCTCCCTGTTCTTACAACCCTGGGCCCTCCAGATTCCCACGGAGGGAATACACTTCTGCCAGGGGATGATGCAGTTTGAAGCCAGATGATTACAACATGGTCATCTGGGGCTCCTCCTGCTAGTAGACCAATAAGCAAAGAAAGGAGTTACCATACTGTACAGCTCGAAGTAACTGGCCCTGACCACCCGGGGAGCTAGGGGTGCTGTTACACACCGCAGGCAGGGAGAAGCATATCCAGAACTCAGGAATTCGCTGAGCTTGGATTTCCACGCTCGGTAACAGCAAAGACAGCTGGTGGAATCACAGCCTGACAATGGCAAGCAACTAAGAGCCTGGACACCTTGAGATAAGGCCCAACAGTCAAGCAACCCAGATCAGCTGGCCAAGGAGAGGTACATGTAGGATGTGTGCTGGAGGAGGGAGAGGAGGAATACCAGTGACGGTCTCTGGACCATTGCAATCACAGGAACCACAGCTAGCCCCACTCACCTTCCTGTGAGTTTGGGCCGAGATCGTAGGCAGCCGCCTCCAGGAGGGATGCTCTAGGGTGGATGGGACACAGTGGAAAGCGCAAGAAGATTTCAGGGTTTCAAGGGGTGGATGGTACCACACACCTGTACTGTTTTGCACTCTCTTGTCCCCACTTCTCACTCCAGCTCCTGCTCGGGCAATCAGTCTTGTGTAGGCGACAACCAGCTTCAATATCTGTATAATATTGTAGCACTTCACCTAAATCACTGCCATATGCTTCTTGCTTCCTGTGCGGGGGCTTCACAGACACCGAGGCATGGATACCAGCAGANCCAGCAGGAGCCCACTCAGCACACACACATGACCCAGAAATGTGTGCTACATACGGCCCGTGAGGCCACACTTGACCAATGGGGGAAGGAAGGTGGTAGAATGGGGCCTCTCCCTTTCATTCTCTAAGCAGAGGCTTCTGAGATGTATTTCTCCCAGGTTCCTGTCAAAATCAAACCCCCGTGGCCCATGCTAGTAGCCAGCTCGTCAACACATTCTCCTTCTGGCTTTCCTTCTTCTCCAGCTTCACTCTCTTGCCCTTCACGCTTGCTTTGTGGAATCACATATCAAATAAGCCACCTGCACGTGAGCCTTTGTTTTGGATTCTGCTCTGGGGGACAAACAGTCTTTCTCAACTGTTTATTCTCGATACAGACGCTAGAGTGTCCTTACATGAGTTAGATCATGAACCCTCTGCTCAAAACCTGGAGTTCTAGACATGCTTTTCCCAG
>NW_023234314.1:0-974 GCF_002007445.2 Ailuropoda melanoleuca | reverse complement strand
TAACATAATAAAAAATTAAGTGTACAATTCAATGGTTTTTAGTATATTTACAGATATATGCAACCACAATCTTAGAACACTTTCATCACCATAAGAATAGAAATTCTGTACCCTTTAGCTATCACTCTCTTATCCCCTCATTCTTCCCCTAGTCCTAAGCAACCACTAATGTACTTTCTGTCTATATGGCTTTGCTCATTCTGGACATGTCATATAAATGGAATCATATAATATGTGACCTTCTGCGTCTGGCTTCTTTCACTTAGCATAATGTTTTCAAGGTTCATCCATGTTTAATGTATATCAGCACTATTTACTGTACGAATAATATTCCATTATATGCATATACATTTCATCTCTCCATTCATCCATTGATGGGCATTTGGGTTATTTCCACCTTTTGGCTATTATAAATAATGTTGCTTTTAAGATTAGTGTGCAAGTTTCTGTTTGAACGCTTGTTTTAATTCTTTTCTGTATATACCTAGGAGTGGAATTGCAGGCCACGTGTTCATTTTTAAACCAGAACAGATATTATTTGTGCATAACTGACCAAAACAAATGCACAAGTGAATAAACGAAACTGTTTTCATGACGTTACCAAAAGGCTGGATATGAACAAGAGCCAGCATGGAATGTGGACACACACAATATCTGAAATTTTAAGAGAGGGCATTTAGCAGTTAATGCTTCCCCATACTCCACAAATAAAAGTTACACATGCAGAAAGCAGCAGGAGTTACTTATGTTACTGAAAATCCAAATCCATTAAGTCCATTCCCTGGTTTTAGGCACTTAAAGATATGTTGAGTATTTGCAATACAATTTTTGTAAAGGCATAAAGCGAACCACCCTGAAAACAGGCAAAGCCTGTCTTAGAGTTTCCTAATTCAGACCACTGCCTATCTCTAAATGTGAGCTGGTGCAACTGAAATGCTATTGCTATATAACTTCACTTAGTGGGTCAGAGGAAA
>NW_023234313.1:0-974 GCF_002007445.2 Ailuropoda melanoleuca | reverse complement strand
GCCTGCGCCACCCAGGTGCCCCAAGGTCTTGAATCTTTTTGACCGTCAGCTTCCTATCTATACCTGAGCTATGGAACACCACTTACCACACTGGGGTATTGCAAGGATTACACGAGTCAGTACAGGTAAGGCACTCTGCAAAGTGTAGAAAATGCCACATCTGCCGTTTTTGGCGTGATTCCTACTATTATCACTATTTTGAATTCTACAGGCCCGAACTCGGTGCCTGGCACAGTAATGGTCGAATTGACCTGAGTTCACCGTCAAGAGAGGCTCACGGACGGCCAGCTCTGCAGGTGAGACAATTTAGAAACAAAGCAGAAAACTGCATTCTTCAGTCAAACCCCGCCAGCATGTCAGGACACGACGCACGCATGTGTCGCAGGGAGTGGGGGCAGGAGACAAGGGGTAGCGATGCTCAGGTTCCCATCTCCTGGGCGCTGGTGGCTGGTGTTCAAACGCCCCTTCCTGGGCTTCAGTCCCAGCCCTGCCATTTTCCAGGTATGTGATCCTGGGCGACTTACTTAGCATCAAAGCTTTCAGTTTTAGAATAATTTTAGATTACAGAAAAGTTGCGAATATAGTATAAAGAGTTCCCCTATATCCTATGCCCAGTTTTCCTTATTGTTAACATCATATATATATATATATATATACACACACACACACATATATGTGTACTTTAAAGATTTTATTTATGAGAGAGAGAGGAGGAGCAGAGGGAGAGGGACAAGCAGACTCCGTGCTAAGCGTGGAGTCTGATGTGGGGCTCGCTCTCAGGACCCAGAGATCATGACCTAAGCTGAAGCCAAGAGTCAGACGCTTAAATGGACTGAGCCATCCAGGCGTCCTAGCATCTTATATTTGTATGGTGCACCCGTCACAACTAATAAACAAAAATTACTATATTGTTATTAACTAATGTCAATTCTCTGTCTTTTTTTTAAATCACAAGTTGCCAGTGGCACTTTACT
>NW_023234311.1:0-1179 GCF_002007445.2 Ailuropoda melanoleuca | reverse complement strand
GTGATGCACGTGGCCAGGAGACAGACACGACAGAATTGTCGCTCTGTGATGGGAAACTCTGAGCTCCCCGCGGCACAGAGCTTCACACTCTGGGACAGACCCCCACCCGCTTTCTGAGGGAGGCTGTGGCTTTGCATTCAGTTGCCAGNGAAACTCTGAGCTCCCCGCGGCACAGAGCTTCACACTCTGGGACAGACCCCCACCCGCTTTCTGAGGGAGGCTGTGGCTTTGCATTCAGTTGCCAGGACAGCCCACCTCTGTGCCTAGTGGGGTAGCCTTCCCATCAGGTTCCCCAATTTTTTAAGGGAGGAATTAACCCTACCCCTGCTTATCTGCCCACCAAGGTTTACGTGTCTGTCCCCAATCAGCAATTAAGGCCATCTGCTTCCATGCTAACGATTGTCATTGTTATCTCCTGCCGCCCAGCTGCCGGCCAAAGCCTGCGCTCCGTGAATAGAGGGGGATAATCGAAGGGAGGCTCTAATGCAGATATTCCAAGTTGCATCTCTGGACCCAATCCATGACTAGATACAATAAACATTTTAGTGAAATCGCACCTCAGTATTGCGTCTGATTTTTATTAAAAGTGGCCTCAAGCTCTATGTAAATGCGAGCTTTTTATGCGTTTGTCCAGAAATGCTGGCGAGAAGGCTGTCCGGGGAGGTGTCTGAGTCTCGCCGCCAGGAGCAGGGCATGTGGAGAGCAGTCCTCCCTTCTCAGAGCAGCTGGGGCTCCCAGCTCTCACAGGACAGGCCCTGCAGTGGGTGCTTCCTGTTCCCCCTGGGGCTGCCGAGAAGCTCAAATATGGGTTTAATTGAGGCACTCGGCTGCTTCGCCTGCCCTGTTTCCCACGCACTGAATCTCTCATAAGGCGTCTGTTTGTTTGTTTGCTTCTGTTTTGTTTGCAAGGTGCCTGCACTCCTTTTTGGAGAGAGGAAAGATACGCATTCCTGAAAAGTCCAAGTGTTATGGTGATAAAGGGCAAAATCATGCCGTGTTACTTTACTATCAATTACTAATATGACACATCAGACAGGGAAATAGTCACCCCTGGTCACCAGGAACAAGCCTCAGGCATGGACCCAGTGGCACGCCGGGGTTGGGGGGTGCCCAGCGAGGTGAGACCTCCACTTCCAGGCTTGTCCTATTTCCACCCATCTTCCCCTCCCCTCCCGCTTG
>NW_023234310.1:0-974 GCF_002007445.2 Ailuropoda melanoleuca | reverse complement strand
GAGGCAACAGAAAAATCTGGAAAATGTAAATATCTGCAACCATGATGTTGGCAGTTTCTCAACATTTACAAACTTTTCTGCTACTATCAACAGTTATATTAGTGTATGATGCTAGATAATAAAATAGGTCAACATTTGAAAAATATGCATAATGTAGTGACCTATTCCCTATACCAGTAACACATGATGGCACAAAATCATGTATGGGTATAATATCCAAAGTGCAAGAAAAGTCAATGGATTTTAATATAACAGAACAGGAAGATTTCACTGATAGAACTTCATACTCCACAGTGCAACTAAATCTTTAAGAAATTACCATTAGTTGAATTTTGGCAAAGTATCAAAGAGCCAGAATTATCTGAAAATACTTTACTTTTCCAACTATGTATCTCACTGAAGCCAAATTTTCTATATATAGTTCATCTAAAATAACTTACAGCAAAAAAAATGAATGCAGAAGCACGTATGAGACTCCAGCTATAATCAATTAAGCTAGACAAGATGATTTATAAAGTCTTTGTGTAAAGCTTGTCATTCATCTGGTAAGGAAAAAATACTTAGTGACACCTGTTAAAGACAGTGAGGCAGACTTTTTTCAGCCATTGAGATAGGTACAGGGACCACTGCAACAAGACTTTACAGTGGGCTCAAGTTCAGGTATAGCAAGGTAAGTGGGAACCTATAGCCAAGGACCAGGATAGGGGTCAGTGGATGGAAAACTACTAAGAGGAAATAAGAGGGGTTAGGGATTCTGGCTGAAGTGACCTAACAGAATCTTTGCTGAAGACAGGCCAGGGTGATTAGAAATCACCTGAAGGATGGTGGAGGATGAGGGAACTCTCGCTAAACTAACTTAGGACGGTTCTTGCTAAAACTGGATTTTATAAGGAAGTGCACAGATGGACCCTGGAAAAGGTTCAGGAACTTACTAAAGTTTGGTCAAGAAGAGACTCTCACTTCTCATGCTTTTT
>NW_023234308.1:0-974 GCF_002007445.2 Ailuropoda melanoleuca | reverse complement strand
CATACATAAGCAAACACTTGTTTCTGTGTGATTTACAAATTTTTGCATCTATATACCTACATTTATGTTTGCATTATAACCCAATTCTAGCATTGATAAAGAAAACCATTAGCTTTCTTCATTCCTGTTTAAAAGGGAGTTTATATGCAAAAAAGACACCATTCAGAAATGGTTAGAAACTGATTATATCTAAAAAGCACATGAGGTTGTCTAAAAAATAAATTACATTTATGCACAATTTCCTCATTTCCATTTGATTTGTACTGCTTCCAAAATTCCATCTTCTTTTTATTTTTCTATCTGCTATCATCTAGCAATTAGGGATGTATGTTTGCAGGCTGTGCAGAAAGTTGTTTTATACAAATTCAGAAAATGATATTGTTTAACTATTGTTAAACTAGGCTAAAGGGCATCAGAGTTCACTCATAAAGCAACAGCATCTTATCAGTTTGATAAGCCTTATATATGGCTACAGCCTGGTCTAATAAAGTCTGCTAAAGAAACTCATTACCAGGTCAAGGCAATTTGGATTTTATCACCATTCCAAGTAAACTTCTTCAGGGAATAAACACGTTTCCCAACTCCTACTTCTCAGTAGGATAATTTGTTTTCCTTCTCTTGTTTCCCTCTTCTCCCTCAGCATTTTCAAGTTAACTCCATTTCTACTCTAGGCAAGTTGCTCTTTCAGATCTTTTAACCATGCTCAAGTGTCTCTTACATTTTCACCTTTGAGAAGAGCAAATTCTTCATGCAAAAAAGGAAGAAACCTTGGGTATTCAAGTTCAGAGGCATTAGAATGGGGAACAGGGTAACTTCCTCTCTGCTTTTGATGTTACATCATGCAATTGACCATCCGCCTTGCTCTTTCACAACATAAGCCTGGATAACCACTGGAGTTCAAATAGCATTCTTTGAACACTTTGTTAACTACTTTTTGCCCTCAAAACTAGAGGTGGTCTTTTAGAGAAGAACTA
>NW_023234307.1:0-974 GCF_002007445.2 Ailuropoda melanoleuca | reverse complement strand
TTCCTGCAGAACATTTCCATCTATGCGACTGTTCATCTATGTTGCTTCTGCTAAACTCTCAGCATCACATGTGTCTGTTTTCCTCACCAAGCATTCTCTGGCACATTGTAGGTACTCAGTATATACTTGCGGAAAGAAGGAAGCAGTTGAGTAAATGAGTCTGGAGCTTGGGAGGCAGGTTGCAGCTGTAAATTCCCATTCACACTTGGATAGCATCTTCCTGGGCCAAACCTGAGTACAATACTCTGTATTCCCTTGCAGCACCAGTCTGCATGATTACCTGCACATCCAAAACAACCCTCCAGTGGGGTAGGAGTTTAGGACTCACTTCCCTTCCCTGGAGCCCCACCCAGATACCCACTCTTTCTTTCCAGCTTGATTTTCTGATGAATGGAGCTGACTTTTGCATGTATTACATGTTTTGAGCAAGAAAAACAGATGATTTGGCAGTTTTAATGAAGTATGAAATCGAATATTTTGGCATCTTAAGCATCTCCAGTTTGAATTTGTTTTGTGCTTTTCATTTTCACATAATTTCACAAACAAATATGTCAGTAGACTCAAGGGTTATTGCAGAATCCAGCTATGCAGAAAGTTCACGTTAGAAGAATCAGCATTCAAAATACTAGAATGCAGAAATACAGTGAAAGTAGAGCCTACATTTTATCATGAATCACTTATATGATTTTTCTATTAACTATTCAATGAAATTTCAATCCTCAAGCTGACTCTTAGAATGAGTTGCATTTATTTCGAGCTCTGTGATGTTTAATTTGGTTAGGGTTGTCTTTAAATATGAAGCAGCTGGTTTTGAAATCTTTATTTGTTTAATACTCAACAACCAAACTGAAGAGGCAACTGCTGTTTGCTATGCATGGGATATCTATACTCAATGATAAATCTTGGTTTAAACTTTAATGTGACACTTCATAAATAAATAGGGAAAACTGCATAATTATCCCAAACGTGTATTT
>NW_023234306.1:0-974 GCF_002007445.2 Ailuropoda melanoleuca | reverse complement strand
CAGAATGCCGGGATCACGCCCTGAGCTGAAGGCAGACGCTTAACCGCTGTGCCACCCAGGCGCCCCTGCCTTTCAATTTCTTGATATGCACCTACAAATGTAGGAATTAACAGGTTTGTGTACTCTCAGAGATATTGGCAAATTAACCAGGGGACTTCTTGTCATCTCTGAATATAAACAGCAGTCAATTCACTTATTTCTACAATCATTCGTGTGCCTTTTAGTGTGTGCCCAGAATAGTCTCTGAATTTATAATTATGTAGAAGACACATTCCTTTCCCCAAAGAAGTTATCATATGGCAAACAATAAGGAAGTACTCCCATGTCAAATAATCAAATAATAGGACTTTGAACACATTCAGGGTGATGCTCTATTTGGCAATAGATGGCACCCAAGGACCCAAAAATCCGTGGTATAGGTAAGGTTTAAGGGAAAGAACTTTTTAGTATCGAGCAGGTCTATCTGGCAAGCCTATATAGTAAGTCTATGTGATTTGTCTCATTATTGGGTCAAAACTTCTATCATGTTCTAGAGAGCGTTAGGGTCAGGTGGAAGGTAAAGACAGCCACGGACATCACTTATGGACCATTTCTTCTGCAACATACTGTATTAAAAAATCAGCATTTTTTAATGTTTTACTGCTGACAACTTTAAAGACTCACCCCTCCCTATGCCCCACATCTGGGCAAGGGGATAAGAAAGCTAGTGCTCCGTCCTTTGGCATCGGTAGGACAGTTGTACCACAGAAGGTCTGGCCCTCAGCCCACCCCACCTCCTACCCACAATAAGAACCCCAAGCCAGTCTCCTTTCCTTGCTTTCTCAAGACCTTTTTGGACCAGCTTGGGAGGCCTGCCATGCCTTCCGCAAAAAGCCTCCCTCACAACAAACCTTTTCACATCCCTTTGGTATGTGTGTGGCATCAGCAGTCTTGACATTTCTATCAGAGTTTTGCTTGGGAGTTCATACCGCTCC
>NW_023234305.1:0-974 GCF_002007445.2 Ailuropoda melanoleuca | reverse complement strand
TCTTCTACCCCACAAATCTCTCCATCATTTTCACACCTCCTTGTAATGAAGTATTACAAAGTGAAGCTAGTTAGCATACCGCTATTTGCATGTTAAATACAATGTTTCATGTGAATACTCACTGTGAGAAAAGATGCTGAGAACTGTATGTCTCAGGAACTGTCGCTGCAAGGGAACAGCTACCTGCATGGATCTGGGTCTTTCTATAAATAGGGAACCTGCTCAAAACCACCACATTGTAAATAAATCCCTGCACGTGCTTCAATCCTAATACTCTGACTTTCTACTCCCGTTAACTGCAAACCCCTTGCATATGTTCTAATTTCAATGGAACCACTTTATGTCTCCCATTCTTTCCCCCATCTCATCCAACTGCATTTCCATTCCCATCGTGTATTGTCAACAATGATGCCTCCATTGCTGAGTCCAATGGACACTTCTCTTTTGAACACATTATATAAATTACTTATAATTGAGTCTATCTAGTCTCAGGTGAACTCAGGTAAAAATTACCAGCTTCCATTCTCTCTGATCCATTCTTGAAATTCCTGCCGAGTTCTCAGACTCACCTGGTGGGGTCTATAAGATGAAAGTCTCCGTGTGGAGGCGCCGATTCCTCCCTGGATGGTTGATGATGAAGATCGCAGCTCTGTTCGCAGACAGGACAGCAGGAAGCAGTGAAGCATGGGTCCCCCAGCCAGGTTTAGGAATCCGAAAATAACAACCATGTCCCGGCCAGTCCAAGGATCCACATGTTGAAGTCTGCAGAAGAGGAGATATTTACAGTTCTTTATGTCTGCTCACTAGGCACCATTTCCATTGTTACTCCCACCTTGGAGCACTGCATTCCCCGTGGGCCACTGGTCTGGACACAAAGGAAAATTTTCTTGCTGAGACTCTGTTCTCAAGAGACCAAATGAGATGTCCAGTGAATCCAGTTTTGTATTCCTCATTCTTATAACCTTGCCTGCCTT
>NW_023234304.1:0-1488 GCF_002007445.2 Ailuropoda melanoleuca | reverse complement strand
TTTAGGACCATAGTCCACCATCAGATTACTAGCCTTCCGAATAAAGTTGCTCTCCTTACCCCAGCATCTTGTCTCATGACTTATTAGCTTGTCCTGTGGTGAGCTGGAGCTTGGACTCTGCTGCATTCCCTGTTCAATGGCATGTTTCCTTTCCACACTTCTATATATACCTTTGTTAGGGGTTCTCAATGTTGAGATTATCTAGGTTTCCATCCTTGGCTGTCTTCTTTCTGTACTGTCCTTTGGCAGGATCAATTATCTATCTCTTCCTCACAAGTGACTCCCCAAATTTTATCAACGTCCCAGCTTAAATGACACTTCTGGTGTGACAGTATTAAGAAACTCATGTTTTTCAGCTTACAAAGGATTTTGCTATATTCTAATGAGTAGCATTAGCTCATTTTCTTGGGAACAAATTTATTTTCAGAATGATGTAAACTGCTGTGCTTGTTATCAGCTACCATTAAAACACATAAATTGTTTTAGTTTAAACAAAACACTGTGACATAATGATAAATAAATTTTCATAGTACCATGCAGGTTTTTGAGTTTTGCTTTGCAACAGTGATATTATGCCTATTTTCTAGTTTTTAATTAGGTATATAATGAAGTTAATTTAGTACAAAATTGAATATATGGTATTATGAGAAAGAAAAGTTCACCTGAGAGCTTAGTAACCAGAGATAACTGCCATTAACTTATTGAATCACCGCAATCTTATGTAGATATTTATACATATAATCATATGCATTTAAATAATTGACATCAATGGTATCATAACATATGTACTTTGGATGATATCTTTTAAATAATCTCTTTTCATACTCCCAAAATGCTACAAGAATGTAATTATGTTTATGTAGAATCTAGACTTATTCTCAGATACCCTGTTATCAATAACATCCAATTACAATTGTATTTTCAGTTTAATTCTGGTAAATAAAAATACAACCAGTTTTGTATACTTTTTTCTCCAGTAAACTTATTCAACTATTAATTGCTCAGTTGTTAATTCCAACAACTTATTTATAGGCTTATTTGTATTTTATGTGTAAACAACCAAAACATCTGCAAATAATGATAGTCTTGGGTTTTAATCCTTGTGTATCTCCTTGTTTTATTGCACTGACTAAGACTTCCCAGGTTGAATAAAAATGGAAGTAGTAGGCTTTTGCTATTTTATTAATAATATTTCCAAAGGTTTTTAGTATATTCAAGTTATCTTATTTGCCTATTAGAAGGGGAATGACATATTTATTGTGGGACTGACATTACCTAATTTGATACCACTGTACTGAGTTTCCGTGTGAATTGAACTTTATCATGGTATACTATCTCTCTTAGACATGGGCAGGTTCTATAAATGAATGCTTTAATATTTTTCCATTTATGTTCATTAGTCATATTTTTCTTTTCGGTATCATTTTGTCTGGTTTGGAATCAAGGTTAGATGAGTCACATGCAGTAAACTGTGAGAATATTTGCATG
>NW_023234303.1:0-974 GCF_002007445.2 Ailuropoda melanoleuca | reverse complement strand
CTCGTGCCACCGCCCTCCTTTTCTTCCTTCACATTGCTTGGACTGCAGTGTCCATTTCTCCCTTTATCCTGCTATCCATCTGTTATAATACTATAAGGTGGTCTCTTAACTCATTTGTAAACTGTCTCTTAAAGCCATCTTAGAGCCTTGCTATCTCCCTCTGGCTGCAAATTCTGATGAAGCTAGAACACTCCACACCAGCAAAGGGACTACAATGACATTCTAGTTAAACGTGTATGCTTCCAGGACACTAATCCAAGTATTTTAGGTCATCTAAAAATATATACTATTTCTATTTCTTTCAAATTTTGCATACTTATACAAATTATATTAATACTCCAGAAGACATTTAAGCCCATATTCACACAAAAGAAAACTAATGGCGGGAGGGGGGCAGGTATAAATGTGCAAGAGTTCTGAGTCAGTAACCACTTAGTAACTGCTACTTTTCCCTTTTTCAATCTCCTTATGCATGAGGAAAAATTACATATCTTCATTTACTTATACCATACTACCCTCTCTAAATCTGTGAAAACATGCAATATGAGAAGCTGCTAACAACAAATTATAATACCCAAAATAGTCCACTCCTTTTGGCAATGTTAAATTTCATGTAGACATCACCAGCAACTGAACTCTCTCATTCAAGTCATATTTGACAGAACAAAATGAAATATAATAATTTATTTTACAAACATATTCTCAAAGCAAACAAATTAAAAAGTAATCAAATCTTGATGCTTTTCTAATTATTACTGCATCTACTAATCTATGCTTGTGAAGGAACAAAAAATTTTAAAAGGGGACTGTCAAAAGAATTCTAATTCTATAATACCTGTCTCAGTTACATATATTTTTCACTATAGTGAGATTACATTGAAGAGAGTACATTGTTAAAAATAATATTCCCAGGGGCGCCTGGGTGGCACAGCGGTTAAGCGTCTGCCTTCGGCTCAGGGCGTGATCCCGGCGTT
>NW_023234302.1:0-974 GCF_002007445.2 Ailuropoda melanoleuca | reverse complement strand
TAAGGAGCACTGACCTGTCCTTTCATATCTGGAGCAATGGGAATGGTGGGCCAGATGGTTGAGTAGACGCCAAAAAACACCAGCCAGATCAGCATGCTTCCCCAGACAGCCAGATGACTGAACTGCAAAAGGAAACACAGACTCAGGCAGGGCTTCTCTGCTGGCACCGGAGAGCCACCCGAACCCCACCTGCAGCAGAACCCCTATGTCCAGGCCAGCTTTCTTCATGGAAACAGTTTGACTAGTCACCTGTCATTAGAAAGTGCCATCTTGTAATTATGTTGTCTCAGAATGTTACACAGTGAATTTAAGTAACTGGCGGCCCCAAACTACCCTGAAGATCAAGGTGCTTTTGCTGCCTCAGCGGACTTTCTCCCAGATCCATCGCACAGTTTTAGCTGGACCCTTGCTGGTCCTCACCAGTGTTTGTTCCAACTTGGAGCTACATAGGCCAGTTCTTCTTAATCCAGTAAGAAAGCACCAGATGGACAAAAAGAACAAGATGTTCTTCCTTATTGTTTTGAGACTCTGATTATTCTTTTCATTTTCCAAAGACCTTTTTACAAATCTGGGCTCGATATTACATCTTAACAATCCTTTAAGCATCTGCTAAGTTGTCAGCTTTTGCTCCTTTGTCCTCTGAATATGATAACCTTTGACTTCTTCCTTTCTTCCGCACTCCATAATATAATCCATCATCAAAGTCTGTTAGCTTTTCAAAAATACTACTTCCGGAATCTGACCATTTCTCACTACCTCCTCCTGTAAGAGCCCAGGGCAAGCCACCATCACCTCTTGTCTGAATTAACTGCCATTGTTACCTGATGGATTCCCTACTTCCACAAGCATCTCCAAACTCCTCCCTCATTTTCCCAGCACAGAAATAGGAGCCTATTTAAATGGCAGTGATAGACAAACACGAAACACGGGTTATGATCTTGAAATGTGGCACGTCACCAAAATGTCTAAAATTG
>NW_023234301.1:0-974 GCF_002007445.2 Ailuropoda melanoleuca | reverse complement strand
TTTTTTTATTTTGAGAGAGATTGAGAGAGCGAGGATGGGCGGGGGGAAGGGGCGAGGGAGAAAATCCCAAGTGGACTCCACACTGAGCCCAATGTGGGACTTGAACCCAGAACCCTGAGATCACAACCTGAACTGAAATCAAGAGTCACACGCTTAACCCACTGAGCCACCCCGGCATCCCAGAGAGAGTTTTTTTTAATGGTATTTTACTTCTGACTTAGGTCCCCAAGCTATTATCTAAATGTTATGCTTGCCAGATTTATTACGCATGTGGAGATGGGCAAAGGAAAGACAGGGTAAGCGTGAGAGTGCATAGCTCTGTGTATCAACCACCCCAACTCGAGGGGCCAGCACTAGAGGTCTTCCACCTTGAACACCCACAGTTACATTATATCCACTTAATTCTCCAAAAGGTTAACAGTGTGTTCATCTTTGATTATTTACTATATATGAATTTCCCACATTCCAGTCAGTTTCTAGTTTTTAGTAAACTGTTGAAGAGCTAGCTGTGTGGATTATCCATGCTAAGTCCTAGACTAGAAAACAGGGAGAGACTGGCTTCTTGATTGTGGGAAGAAAGGCTGGGACAGCAAACATCTAGCATCTAGACAACAACGGGAACTTTGCTTTGCTTACCTGGGTGTTTGCAGATAGCAAGATGTTCAGTACAACACAAATGGCTTTGTTTACATTCTACTGACATATTTGAATGAAGAGTACAGCATTCAGTAAATCACACAGATGTTTCAAACACATGACACTAAGCGTAGGAATATCTAGAAATAGCGTGTATTGATGATAATGATAGTTCTCATTATTTGGGTAGACTGTTATCACCCGAGAGTGTTTCTGTTTAACCAAGCATGGATGTGAATGTGTTTACATGGGTATGTGGTATGTACGTATGTTGGGAGAAGGGTTTAAGGGGGAGACTCCTTCCAAAAATGAGTGGTTTTGTTGTTGGGTTTTTTGTT
>NW_023234300.1:0-974 GCF_002007445.2 Ailuropoda melanoleuca | reverse complement strand
AGGCCTAAGTTAGTGAAATCAGGTACACTCATATTATTTGTGTCATTGTGGCTATATCCCCTGGTTGCACACTTCTGATGGTCAGGCTGGTGGAGAGTCTGATCTAGTCTTTATTTAAAATGTTGGCATTTTGTTCATCATGGATATTTTTTCAATTAATTTTGATTTTTTAAATACTACCCTAAATTATCATTTATCTTGATTGTTGAGGGTTTTCATTGGCACCGTCCCCCGAACCCCCATTAAATTTTGCCCCAGAAGAGAGTGCCTTCTTGCCTCACCGTCATCCCAGCCCTGTCAACCTAATAGAAATATGAATGAATAGAAGGTGAAACCTGGTAACTAACTCTTGACTTCAGGGAGAAAACAGGAGTTGGTGTGACAGACTGGAAGGCTTCACTCAGCCCCAAAGAAGCGACCAGTATTTAGTATCAGGAGCCATGTTATATGAGGAATGTGAGTCCACAGTAATGTCAGATCTGCTGAACTTTTGAGAAGTGAGAAATCTGGGACTATGAGAAATTTTGTCAACTTTTAATGTAAGCAATGAGGTTTATATAAAACATTCTGGGGCTAAAAACGAATTCTGGGACTCAGGAGTGGAAAATATGGCTGCCTGCAATGTCTGAGGTCTAGGCAGCCAATTCAGAGCCATTGTTTAGATTCGATAATGGTTTTCCCAATAACAAAGATATTATAAACGTTCCTCTTATATGGTTACTATGAGCTATATACATTCCAATTTTTGTGATTTTAGTATCTCAGCCATTGTTTCTGCCTCCAAAAGCACAGGTTGTGGGCTCTCAAGTATGTTCCTTCTCTGAAGCAATTCTATGAATGTTTATAATTCAGTGTCAGTAGGATTGGGATCCTGAGGTCACCGGGCTTCTTACTGCTATGAGTAAAAAAGCATGAGGTAGCAAATAGATTCCCTGGTAAATAAACCAGACTAAAGGACAGTTTAGTTCAATGTC
>NW_023234299.1:0-1540 GCF_002007445.2 Ailuropoda melanoleuca | reverse complement strand
GAATAACAATAGTACATTCCACAAATGATCACTCACCAGCTTATTTGATGTACATGGCTTACTTGATCTTATGTATTTATAATTGCCAATGTATTATGTATATNTGTATACTGCAGTATACCTATAAGGGGTGGTAAGTGTTTCATAAGCTATGTTGCACTGAGTACTATTAAAGTATTCCTATTTCCTATGGAACAGTCAATTTACACTTGCTTAAAATATGTAAGACAACAGCAATATAAATCATATTAAAAAAGAACAAATTATATATTAGTGTCACCAAATGTAGTATGTGGTAATTATGTATGAATCATAGTTCAACCGTTAAATATACCGGTATCTAGGACTGAGTAGTGACTTAACCTAAGTTTTGTTTATTCATCATAACAAAATAGCTTCTTTATGGGTTTTCATGAGGAACAAATAACATTTTACACATATAAACACACTCATGCAAACGGTTTGCAAGGGGCAAATATTCAACATGTTAATAATTAACAACTCTGAAAAAGAGTGGTCTTCGTTTGCAGAAGTATTAGATTTTAAGACCAAGCCAAATTAAGTCACAGTGTATGACATAGATGATATACCATAATCACTTAGTTTTGCAGGATATCATGTACGAGTCTAAGCACACTGCTGGTCTTTAATAATCCCACACAGGGCAAACGCCATCCTTGTGGGAGAATCATGATCCAGCATGACAAAATAATTGAAAGAAATATTCATATCACATCGGCATCACTGAGAATGTACCACAGACATTTGGAGATTTTTGTCTAAGTGTTAAGGAAAAAATTAGTATACTGAATCTTATAATTAAGACGAACTAATTTAAGAATCAATATTGAAAACCATTTATAAAAACTTGAAAAACATGACACTATGTCTGAAATGTAATTAACAGAAACATTGATATGTTTAAAAGAAAAATTTGTTTGCATAACCAGAGAACAGAGTTCAAAAACTGGAGTCTATCTTGTTTCTAGGTTTATCTCTGGATTTTTAAATAGTTATTTTCAAATATGAAGAGCTAATCTCTAGCTCTAGAATAAGTTATAGTTGCTTCTCCAGAAAGTATTAAAAGCAGAACTATGATGCCTCACCTCCCTCCAAGTCTCCAATGTGGCAATTATGTTGTCAGGATGGTTGGTCAACACCAGTGATGTGGCTTATAGACAAAAACAACGCAGCCATCTATCTTTATACCTGACTTTCCAACAAGGAACAGACAAGAACAAGCAACTGAGATTCTCCCTCTCACTACTGCATATTGAGACCATTTCTCACTGACATAAGCAGACACATTATCCTAATGAATGAATTCGATGAATTTATCTTTGTTATTGATGATGTTATAGATCACAGTATTTCAGAGCTCTCTAACCGGCAAGCCACTGGAGATATAAATCAGATACAAAGGCCTCAAGTTTGAAATAATACCTTTTAAACCTAACTTCTAGTATTTGGGATGTGTAAAGCAACACACAGTACAAAATAGTCCTTGCATATCAAAAGTAAAAGTTATTTTTATTAGTAA
>NW_023234298.1:0-974 GCF_002007445.2 Ailuropoda melanoleuca | reverse complement strand
AAAAAAAATTACAGCATTAATCAATCAACTTGAAAACAGGAAACCAATAAAGAAATTCAACAAAACCAAAAGCTAGTTCTTTGAAGAGATCAATATTGATAAACCTCTAGTCAAGCTACTGAAGAAAACAAAGAAGACAGATTACTAATGTGATAAATGAAAAAATTGGCTATTACTACTGATACGTGGACTTTGAAAAGATAGTAAAGGAATATTAGAAACAACTCTAGTCTACAAATTTGATAACCTACATAAAATACACCAATTTTTTGAAAAACACAATATACCAAAAGTCACACAAAGAGAAAAAGACAATCTAAATAGGCTTATATCTATTAAACAAATTGAATCGATAATTGATAACCTACCAAAACAGAAAGCACCAAGCTAAGATGTTTTCACTGGTGAATTCTACCAAACATTTAAGGAAGAAATGATACCCCTCTACAATTTCATTAATGGGATGGGTTCACTGGAAAGCTTTGCAATGTTTTAGGTCAAGAAATAAGCAATGCCTACTTTTAGAAAAGTGAAGTTCTTTCATTTTCCCCAGCATCTTGAATTCTCCATTTTTGAATATTACACATTACAGAATTATCACTGCATCAATATACAATAATTTAAGGCTCTGTTACTTTGTCAGCCACCCAAGTTCTGAGGACATATATGCTATCTGGTTTTGTTTCTGCATTTACTTCACATTTCTTTTAAATTGGTTCGTTGTGTATTTGATCTCTCTAATTAATCATAAATTCTTCCCTAAAACATGGAATTTTGATATAGGAATCTTTCTATCAATGTTAACTGGCCCACTTAAAATCTGTCCCTGAAGGAAAAATTACTATTTATATCAAAGCTATTGTGATTATTTATATCAGCATAAAATTAATTGCTGTGATTCGCCAACTAGAACACTTTATTTTTGCTGACCTCTTATTATTTCTATGAAAAGTGAATGAATTCTCTGTTTTTTT
>NW_023234295.1:0-973 GCF_002007445.2 Ailuropoda melanoleuca | reverse complement strand
GGCTCCTCCACTAGGAGCCTGCCTCTTCCTCTCCCACTCCCCCTGCTTGTGTTCCCTCTCTCGCTGGCTGTATTTATCTGTCAAATAAATAAATAAATAAAATCTTTTTAAAAAAAGAAAGAAAGAAAGGGAGTTAACGGTTATAGAGCATCCACTCTGCCCTCTGAAATACATCAGACCAGAGGTTCCCAAACTTTCCCACTTCATGGGATCCTTAAGTTCTTGGTGATTTTTTTATGGCACCTCTGGGCCAAAAGAAAGACTGATTTGCCTGTTAAGTCCAAAACAACTTAATAAGTATTTATGTTCTAATAACTTAGTAGCCATTTGAAAAAAAAAAAACATCTAAATTGAAAATAATAGGGGCACCTGGGCAGCCAAATTGATTGGGTGTCTGACTTCTGATTTTGGCTCAGGTCAGGATCTTAGGGTCGTGGGATTAAGCCCCAAGTTGAGCTCCACACACAGTGCAGAGTATGCTTGTCCCTTTCCCTCTACTCCTCCCCCCACTCATGCTCGCTCACGCTCTCTCTCAAATAAATCTCTTTTTTTAAAGTTAAAAAAAAGAAACTAATATTTAGATTTCATTCTTATTAACCACAATTACTCCTAATGGGATATGGGCACCTACTAGATACAGCACAACTTCTCAAACCTCGGAATCTCACTGCCACTGCCACCTTCATTTCCTGTTCCACATTATCTTCATGTGGTGCTTGCTTTTTATCACAACCACTGAAAGCTCAGCTCCACGAAGACAGGACATCATCAAAAGGAATGTAATGCAATCTAATGCTGAAACTGTAAATGACTTTGAGCTAGTAGTGCCTGTAGTATCCAAAAGATGTTGACTGCTTTGTGTTTCACTTAAAATAAATAAATAAGTTTGTTTAATTTATTTATTTAAAGATTTTATTTATTTATTTGACAGAGAAAGAGACAGCCAGCGAGAGAGGGAACACAAGCAGGGGAA
>NW_023234294.1:0-973 GCF_002007445.2 Ailuropoda melanoleuca | reverse complement strand
AATCAGAGAGGGAGACAAACCATAAGAGACTCTTAATCATAGGAAACAAACAGGGTTGCTGGAGGGGAGGGGAGGGGGGATAGGGCAACTGGGTGCTGGACATTAAGTAGGTCATGTGATGTAATGAGCACTGGGTATCCTATAAGACTCATGAATCACTGAACTCTATGTCTGAAACTAAGACTATACTATATGTTAATTAATTTAATTTAAATTAAAAATAAATAAATATGCCTTGTTATTGTCTAGGACAACTCAATATCATAAAGATGTGTTCCTCCTAAGTTAATTTATCCATTTAATAGAACTCCAATAGAAGATGAAGAAAGGTTTTTTCTGCAGCTCTACAAGTTAATTTAGAAAAAATATGTGAAAATACATGAAAATACTGTACAAGAAGACTAACAGCTATCGCTAACCCAAACAGATGTTAAAACATAGTACAGTCTCTATAATTAAAATGGTGGTATTAGTACCTTAGTTGTAAAACAGCCATTGGAATTGAATGAATATTCAAAGAGAGATCCAGGTACATACAGAAATTTAACATGTAATAATGGTGATATTTCAAATCAGTGGGGCAAACTTGAACTTTTGAATAAGTAGTGTGGGGAGATCTGGATAGCTATTTGGAAAATATCAAAATTACCTTCACAGCTCACCAGTACACAAGAATATACTCCAAATAGACCAGAGATATAAATGCAAAAAATGCAAGCACATAGGTACCAGAGTAAATAATGGGTGAATTATTTTATAACTTTGGTGTAGGAAAATGTTTCCAACTCTATCCAAATCAAGATACAATAAAATATTGATATATTTGACTACAGAAATATTCTTAAAATTTACATGATGAGAAAAATTTAAACAAGTTAAATAAAAAATGACAAGTGGGAAAGAATTATTTGTAACACATACTATATAAAAATAGCTATAATATATAATAATATGAATTCTTAAAGTGTAACGA
>NW_023234293.1:0-1041 GCF_002007445.2 Ailuropoda melanoleuca | reverse complement strand
TCAACGATCATCATCTCTCGTGAGTAAGGGAGCATGAATGAAAAGGTTCAGTATATTCGAGCACTCAGGGCACTTCTCATTGGTAATAACGCACAGCGTCGAGGAAAACCCCTCCAGCGAACAGCAGCCTTTTCACTGGGGACCCCGATTCCACACTGGGTGTAGGGGCTGTGGAGGATCCAGCCCTTAGGACCAAGAAACAAAGTGTGAGGGGAAAGTCCTTGAAGTCATGATGGCCTTATGGAAGGTGGAACAGGAATCAAGGTGCTTTGGTACCATCAGTGAAACACGACTAACAAGCACTGAGAAAGACAGTTCGGCCAAAACCCGCTTCCAAAGAAATGCTTGCTCCCTGGGTATATCCTGACAAAACTGCTGGCGGCAATGGAACGAAAAGGCCCAAACACGTCCGTCAGGAACAACACCGTACAGGGACCATCTTAGCACTATCATCACTCTTCGTGAATAGGGAAACATGAAGGAAAGTGGTCGCGGAAGCCTAACAAGAGTGCCCATTGTGGTCTCTGAGACACCACACAGTCCAGGGAAATATCAACGATCATCATCTCTTGTGAGTAAGGGAGCATGAATGAAAAGGTTCAGGATTTTCGAGCACTGAGCGCCCTTCTCATTGGTAATAATGCAGAGCGTCCAGGAAAACACCTCCAGTGAACAGCAGCCTTTTCACTGGGGACCCCGATTCCACATTGGTTGTTGGGGCCTCGGGAGGATAAAGCTCTTAGAACCAAGAAAAAAAGTGTGAGGGGAAAGCCCTTGAAGTCACGACGGCCTTATGGAAGGTGGAACAGGAATCAAGGTGCTTTGGTANGCCTTATGGAAGGTGGAACAGGAATCAAGGTGCTTTGGTACCGTGAGTGAAGCACGACGAACAAAGCACTGAGAAAGACAATTCGGCCAAAACCCGCTTCCAACAAAATGTTTGCTCCCTGGGGAAATCCTGTCAAAACAGTGGCGGCAATGGAACGAAAAGGCCCAAAACACGTACGTCAGAAACAACACCGTACAGGGACCGTCTTAGCA
>NW_023234292.1:0-973 GCF_002007445.2 Ailuropoda melanoleuca | reverse complement strand
TTTTTCATCATCCTGAACAGAAACTGCACCTGTTCAAAAATAACTCCCCCTCCCCCAGTCCTAATAACCTCTAATCTATTTTCTGTCCCCATGAATTTGCCTATTCTTGGTCCTCCATGTAAGTGGAATCATACAATACGTGGCCTCTTGTGTCTGGTTTATTTCATTTAGCATGGTTTCAAGGTTCATCCATGTTGTAGCAGGTGTCAGAATTTCTTTCTTTTTTAAGGCTGACTAATACTCTATTGTATGTATAGACTGCATTTTGTTTATCCATTCATCTGTTGATGGATTGCCTTTTGGCTATGTGAATAATGCTGTGAACATTGGTGTACAAGCATCTATTTGAGTCCCTGCTTTCAATTCTTCTGGGTATATAGTGATAAGTAGAATTGTTGGAGCATATGGTAAGTCTTATGTTTAACTTCTGAGAAACCACCAAATTGTTTTCCACAGCAGCTGTACCATTATATATTCCCACAAGCAATGCATGAAGGTTCCAACTTCTCCATATCCTTGAAACACTTATTTTCCACTAAAAAATATTTATCTAGCTATCTACAGCTCTCTATATTTAATAGCGGTATCTCATTCTGATTTTGATTTGTATTTCCCCAGTGACTAGTGATGTTGAGCATTTTTTCAAGTGTTTATTGGCCATTTGTGTATCTTCTTTGGAGAAATGTCCACTCAAGTCCTTTACTCACTATTCAACTGAGTTGTTTGTTGTTGAGCTGTGAAAGTTCTTTATATATTCTGGATGTTAGTGCCTTATCAGGTATTTGATTTGCAAATATTTTCTCCCATTCTGTGGCTTGTGTTTTCACTTTCTAGATTGTGTCTTTTGATATACAAAGTCTTACACTGTGACAAAGTCCAATTTTTTTTCTTTTGCTGCCTGTTCTTTTCCTGTCGTATTCAAGAAATCATTACTAAATCCATGTCATGAAGCTTTTCTCCTATGTTTTTTTTT
>NW_023234291.1:0-973 GCF_002007445.2 Ailuropoda melanoleuca | reverse complement strand
CCAGGTGATGGGTATTAAGGAGGGCACGTGTTGTGATGAGCACTGGGTGTTATACACAACTAATGAATCATACATAACTAATGAATTGTTGAATACTACCTCAAAAATTAATGATGTACTATATATTAATTGAACATAATAAAAAAATTACATGGTGTCCAAACGATCATTCAGGTGATCCAGAATGAATTTGTTTTTAGTATATTATCTTCAAAATGAAAACCAAAAGTTTATTAAAAACTCATGGACAATTCACAAACCAAAGCTTGAGAAATATTGGCAAAGACTATTAAGATGGCTTTTTATTCAACTTATTTAAGGCAGGACAAAATTAATTCATTAATTCATTCAACCTAGTACTCTGTGTTAGACATGATTCTAGGCACTGGGCTACAGAGGTGAGCAAGATACGTGAAACTCCTGTCTTTGTGGTTGTTACATTTTAATGGAGGGGGGGTGGGAACAAGTGAACAGATAGAAAAAATATAACACAATAGTGGGTCAGGCAGTGACTGGGGCAGGAGTGCTGGAGTGTTAGGGTGAGCAAGGAAAGACCTCTCTGAAAAGAGGACATTTAACTGAAACCTGGATCAAGAAGGAACTAGCTGGCCTCCAGGAAGAAGAACAGTAATTGATGATGTTTCTTGGTGTCTGTGGCGATATCCTTTCACATCAAATTATGGCATGAAAATAGATTTTAGATCTTTCCACAAATTGCTTTCTCCTATCAGAATATAGAAATAGACGCTATCTCTCATACCCTGCAAACTTAAAAGTCTCTTTTTCTTTTTCAAATTCCATAATTTAGAATTCAGATTTAGAATAAATCTGACAGCAGGGTTCTTAAAATTTTTTAAGAAAGGAAAATTTATTCTTTCTTTTTTTTATAATAATTTTTTATCATTATGTTAGTCACCATACAGTATATCCTTAGTTTTTGATGTAATGTTCCATGATTCATTATTTGTGTATA
>NW_023234290.1:0-973 GCF_002007445.2 Ailuropoda melanoleuca | reverse complement strand
AACAGATTCTGTGCTGAGCGCAGAGCTGGTGGTGGGGCACAATCTCTCAGGATCCGAACTGAAACCAAGAGTGGGATGCTTAACCAAGTGTGCCACCCAGGTGCCCCAACATTCTTATCCTGATGTATGGATATGTTAGGCTTCTTCCCACAATCCTTGGGAGGGAAAATCACAAATTCTAGTTCCTGCCCTGATTTGAAATCATTAGACCTAAAGTTCTGCTCTGAAATTGGGAATAAGAGTAAAATTGGGGCCCCTGGGTGGGGCAGTCGGTTGAGTGCCACTCTTGGTTTCAGCTCAGGTCATGATCTCAAGGTCTTGAAATCAAGTCTCCCATGGGGCTCTGAGCTCAGTGAGGAGTATGCTAAAGTTTCTCCCTCCCGCAGCCCCTCCCTGCTCTGTAATAAATAAATCTTTAAAAAAAGTAAAATCAAGTCGTGTACGTATATATGCCTATTCCACAAGAACATTGCTTTCCCAATGCATCCCTTTGCTCTTGTTTTCATAGGAAGAAGAAAAAAATGTCTCAAAAGCAGATGAAGGAAGCTTTTGTCAGCAACCACAATGGAACCAGCGTGCTGGAAGTCACCCAGGGCCTGTGCTTACCTGCATTCTGTATTCTGTGCAGAGGGCTCCTGATCATTCTCTCACAGCACTTGTGTTCTTCACATACCTGGAGAACTAGATTCTTCATTGACTTTGTTTTCCTAATAGTTCCCCTGGTGGCCACTTTGACCATTTTGTCTTCATTTGTCCTCCTTGAGCACCTTGCTGTAATTATCCTTGGGGCAGGGCTATTTTATCAAATATACCGCAGGAGAACTTGCTGGGCCAGAATGCCTGTCCAGAAAATACTTGACAAATTCTTGAAAATCAGTCTAGAATCGGAATACGTTCCAGCCATCTCTTGTTTCCGTGTAATTAACAGTGCATTTACTGCTATTGCCATTTTGGCTGTGGACTTCCCACTATT
>NW_023234289.1:0-973 GCF_002007445.2 Ailuropoda melanoleuca | reverse complement strand
TCATGGGAACCTCCAATTTATAGCTAGTTGGTCAGAAGCATGGATGACAAACTGGACTTGCAACTGGCCTCTGAGGTGGGAGCTAGGGGGCAGTCTTGTGGGATTAAATCCTTAACCTGTGGGATCTGATGCTAATTCCAGGTAGACAGTGTCTAAATAGAACAGAATTTTAGGACACCCAGCTGGTGGAGAACTGCTTGGTGTGAGAAAAACAACCCCCCGCCCCCACATTTGGTGACCAGAAGTGAAGTAGTGAGTATAGAATTGCATTGAGAGGAGACTTCTTTCCCTTACAACTATCTTTTTTACTTAGTTTCCACTCTTTCTCAAAAACATGTATATATTATTGTTTACTTTTTATAGTGACATTTGTTTGGATTTTTTTTTCCACCTAACTACCCTTCTAATTACAGTGCAGTCTCATTCCAAATCTCCTTCGAAGGTTGATGGCTCCCTATTTTCAATCCACATGATTAGTTTGGGACTCCAGCAGAGAACCTTAAGCCTAAAAAAAAAAGTACAGATTTTTTAAAAATAAATCTGTACATTCTGGTTGCAGACCACAAAGGTTGGTTCTGAGATGGGCACAAAAACTCCATTCTATAATTGCAGTTAACCCAAGAGCTTGTGCAGTTGTTACTAGGAAAAAAATCTTTCCTTCCATTAGACTTTAACCTGGGTAGGTATAAAGTTTGAGCACTGACCTTCAGATTGGCAGAAGCGTATAAATCTATCCCAGAAAGGTATTAACACAGAGGAAACAGATGAGAGTCCTATGAAACTGTCTAGGCTCTGTATCCTGACTCGCCTAAAACAATTATGGATCATGTCCCTTTTTTTGTTTTTTGGCAACTTAAAGACTCCCGTCTTAGTTTATAGAAACACAAGAACAAAACCAAGGGAAGCAGAGGACGCAAACGTCCATCCATGTAGGAGGCTAACCTCACGGACCAATACTGGTATCTGAGGTTTT
>NW_023234288.1:0-798 GCF_002007445.2 Ailuropoda melanoleuca | reverse complement strand
GATTTCTACAGAACAAATATTTCCTGAAGGGCTCACAGCTGAAGGCTGGCTGGCCTCAGCACTACCCGCAGGAGTGACGGGCTCCTCTCTGAACCCAGCGGGGCCCAGGGCGGGGCCTAGGGTGGGACTCGGAGCCCATCCCAGGACCCACGTCCTCCTCATGGAGACCACTCTTCAATCAGTAAATCACCATTATTAAAACGTTCCCTTGTTGATTTTATTTTGCTGAGTCTTATTTGCATTCATTGTGTGTCCTCAACATGTTATTTCCCCACTTGCTGATATTACGGGTGCATTAATTGCGGTCCGGAAGGAAAACGTTACTGTCGAGGGTGCACACACGCACCCTCCCCAAGTGAGCGCATTTAGCGTTAAATGATCAGGTTATTGGTGTTTTAAATGCCTGATGTTATGCAAAAACTCTGGCGGATTTGTTACATGGGTGGTGGAGAGAGTTTTAGTAATTTTGGGGATTGCTTGGNTAAACGGCCTGGAATGCATTATGCTATCTTCCCACTTAAAATAATGGAGTATAGTCTCCCATTATCCAAAACACAGCTCTGTGACACGTTTGAAGGGGCAGCTTCAGTTGGCTTTTCACGCAGCAATCCGGCACGTAGAGCTTTACTTCTTCCTTTTAAACAGCTGCATCATACTCCGTAATAAGGTATCAGAACGTCCCCAGCTACTCTCTATTGACAAAAACTTACTTTGGGGGCACCTGGGCGGCACAGCAGTTAAGTGTCTGCCTTCGGCTCAGGGCGTGATCCCGGCATTATGGGATCGAGCCCCACGTCA
>NW_023234287.1:0-973 GCF_002007445.2 Ailuropoda melanoleuca | reverse complement strand
GATCAGAGTTGCATTTGGCTTCCGAGAGCGCAGAGAGCATTGGCATGTGTTGTCTTAGCCTTGGCCTCTCGGTGTCTTGTCTGTCGTGCTGAGTTTTTTTGCTCTGCCACACTGGCAGCTGATTGCCTTCAACTCTGATGTTCAAGGTTTCCATCCCAATAACCGAAGGCCTGGACTTGATTGCCATGTTGACGGATGACGCCACCATTGCCACCTGGAATAACGAAGGGCTGCCCAGTGACAGAATGTCGACCGAAAACGCCGCTATCCTAACACACTGTGAGCGCTGGCCCCTGCTGATAGATCCCCAGCAGCAGGGAATTAAGTGGATCAAGAAGAAGTACGGAACGGACCTCAAAGTCACACATGTGGGCCAGAAAGGGTACGTGGAATGGGAAGGACTGACTTTCTGTTGAGCTGCTGTGGGATGGGTTTGATTTTTACAAAGCCCCGGGGTCTGCTAGCCCTCTCTGCTGCTGCGAATGTGACAGTGTGGGCTACCTGGTTATCTGCTTGCTCACGTCTCACAGAGAATCTTTTTGCTGAAAGGGCATTTCTGTTAGGTGGCATCCACTTCGCTGAAGATGAAATTAGATTGAAGATAAGAACAAACACTGCCCTCGAGTGGAAAAATAGGTGGGTTTCCTAAGGCCAAGAGCAGAATAGGATGGACTGTAATCCTTTAGGACATTTGGCATATGGCAACACAAGAATTGTCAGTGGATGAGAATCCAACTGCTGAATACACACCTGGCCTGTTGTAGGACTTTAGCATGTCTGCAAGCCCCCCCACTGAATGCCTGAGGTAATTTCTTAGTCGCTTTTGAGAACTGAACGTATTCTGAGACTTTCTGTCATTGGGTCCTCATGACAATATTGTCTGAGAAATAAAGTCTCGGATGTAGTTGGTCTTCAGTTAATATTGAATGATTTCAGACTTCCTGGCATTTGACTTGATCCTTTCATCATCTTT
>NW_023234286.1:0-973 GCF_002007445.2 Ailuropoda melanoleuca | reverse complement strand
ACTCAGGGGACCGGCTGGAAAAGAGGTCCCCTACTCCTCCGCCATCTTAACTCCCTGTCTCCTTCTATTCCTAATGATAGCCTTGCTGGATAAAGAATTCTTGGCTGCATATTTTTCCCATTCAGCTCATTGAATAACTCCTTCTAATCATTTTTTGACCTGCCATGCTTGCTTGGACAGATCTGTGAACCTGATCGGTCTTCCCTTGTAGGTTAAGGACTTTTTTCCCTTCCTGCTTTCAGGATTCTTTCGTTGTCTGTGTATTTTGTGAATTTGACTATGATATGCCTTGGCAATAGTTGGATTTTGTTGAATTTAACTGGAGTTCTCCAGGCTTTGTGGGTTTTGATGTCTGTATCATTCCCCAGATTAAGGAAGTTTTCAGCTATAATTTGTTCAGATAAACCTTCTGCCCCTTTTTCTCTCAATTCATCTTCTGGGACTACTATGATACAAATGTTACTACATTTTAATAAGCCGCTGAGTTCCCTAAGAAGATACATTATTTAAACAGTATTATATTAATGATGAAAGAATATTGACATTCTGCTTTAGATTCTTATAATCTTTCCTAGTCTTCCCCGTACGTCATCGATTTTTATGTGACTGTAATTGTAGAAGAGAGTGGTTCTCCATGTTGGCCCATATTTCTTAAAAACGATTCTTATCAGAAGCTAACTCAATGTGTGGAGGACAAAAATCTATTTTTCCTCTCTTCTCTTAATTGATATCCTGATATTTTTATCTCAGTTTTAGAGTGTGAGCTTCTTCATAACTATTCTAGAGGGTTAAGGCCTGAAAATTGAGGGAAATGTAAATTTGTTTATAAATCGCTCCCATTAAAAATAAAACAGGTATAAGATAGGAAAAGAGGGGAGAAAGAAAAAAGGGTCAAACTGCTCATTAAAGTGAGTTTTTATTCTAGTTTTTTTCCGGTTAGGAAAACTGAAGTTGAAGAAATGCACTAACGAGC
>NW_023234285.1:0-973 GCF_002007445.2 Ailuropoda melanoleuca | reverse complement strand
TGGAGTCCAGAGTCTCTCATGGTTTGTCTCCCTCTCTGATTTCTTCCCATTCAGTTTTCCCTCCCTTCTCCAGAAGGGGCACGGGCACCCCAATGTTCATAGCCTCAATTTCCACAATAGCCCAACTGTGGAAGATGCTGAGATGTCCTTCAACAGATGAATGGATAAAGGAGATGTGGTTCATACATACAATGGAATATTACTCAGCCATCAGAAAGGATGAATACCCACCATTTGCATTGACATGGATGAAACTGGAGGGTATTATGCTAAGTGAGATAAGTCAAGCAGAGAAAGACAATTACCATTTTTAATGGGATTATTTGTTTTTTTTGGTGTTGAATTCTATAAGTTCTTTATTTTTGTTTTGAATACTAACCCCTTATTGGATATGTCATTTGCAAATATCTTTTCCCATTCGGTAGATTGTCTTTTAGTTTTAGTTTTGTTGTTTCCTTTGCTGCACAGAAGCTTTTTATTTTGAGGTAGTCCCGATAGTTTAATTTTGCTTTTGTTTCCCTTGCTTCAGGCAACATATCTAGAAAAATGTTGCTATGGCTGATGTCAGAGAAATTATTGCCTGTCAGAGAGATTACTGCCTATGTTCATTACTGCAAATCTTCTAGGATTTGTATGGTTTCAGCATTTTTAAGTCCCCCTGCTATTATTGTATTACTATTGATTACTTCCTTTATATTTGTTATTAGCCATCTTATGTATTTGGGTGCTCCCATGTTGGATACATAAATATTTACAATTGTTATATCTTCTTGTATGATTTAGGTTCTTAATCCATTTTGAGTTTATTATTGTGTATAGCGTAAAAAAGTGGTTCAATTTCATTATTTTACGTGTAGCTGTCCAGTTTTCCTAACACAATTGTTGAAGAGATTCTTTTTTCCATTGCATATTCTTGCCTCCTTTGTCAAAGATTAATTGACCGTATACTTGTGGGTTTATGTCTTGGCTCTCT
>NW_023234283.1:0-973 GCF_002007445.2 Ailuropoda melanoleuca | reverse complement strand
GGGTGGCTGGGTAGCTCAGTCGGTTGAGCAAGCGACTCGATTCTAGCTCAGGTCAAGATCTCAGGTTTAGGTTTATGGGATCATGCCATGGTGGGCTCCACACACAGCAGGGAGTCTACTGGAGATTCTCTTCCCCTCTACTCCTCCTGCTGCTCGCATGCCTCATGCTCTCTCTCTCCTCTCCCTCAAATAAATAAACAAATCTTCAAAAATATAATAAAGCTATGTTTATTCTATGACCATATTTCACTCCTAGATACACACCCTAGGAAAACTCATGCACATGTATACTAGGACACATATATAAAAATGTTCATAATAGCCTAAAAGTTAAAACAACCCAAACACCTTCCTCAGCAGAATGGATAAATAGTGGTATATTGATGCCACAGAATAGTATTCAGCAATGAAAATGAACTACTGTTATAAGCAACACAGATGAGTCTCAATGATCAACAAAGATACAAAAGAATATGGGACTCATTCAAATAAAGTTAAAAAACATTTAAATCTAAACTACTGTTTTTCCAGATGTGAACACAGGTGTAAACTATAAAGAAATACAAAGAAATTACAAGTATAAAAGTCAGGATTGGTTTTATCTAGGGTAGTAGAGAGCTGGGGTTATAGAAAGGACATGGAGGGCTTCTGGAAATACTGACATGTTGTTATATCTTATCCTTGGTGGTCGTTACATGGATATTGCTTTATAATTATTTAATAAACTACATGTTTACATTTCATTCGCTTGTCTGAATTTATATTTTACTTTTAACTCAAAATAATCCCAATGGGCATTATTATACTGACCTTGGTAAAATAAAATTTATAAAATCAAAGACATGAGAAAAACACTCATGATTCATACGAAAAATATACAGAAAACAGATAAAAATGCCTGTATTGGGGGCGCCTGGGTGGCACAGCGGTTAAAGCGTCTGCCTTCGGCTCAGGGCGTGATCCCTGCGTTATG
>NW_023234282.1:2581-2890 GCF_002007445.2 Ailuropoda melanoleuca | reverse complement strand
TTCTAAGGGCTGGATCCTCCCCAGGCCCCTACACCCGATGTGGAATCGGGGTTCCCAGTGAAAAGGCTGCTGTTCATTGGAGGTGTTTTCCTGGACGCTCTGCAATATTACCAATGAGAAGGGCGCTGAATCCACGAAAATCCTGAAAGTTTTCGTTCATCCTCCCTTACTCACGAGAGATGATGATCGTTGATATTTCCCTGGACTGTGTGGTGTCTCAGAGACCACTATGGGGCACTCTCGTCAGGCTTCCATGACCACTTTCCCTCATGTTTCCCTATTCACGAAGGGTGATGATAGTGCTAAGAC
>NW_023234282.1:0-2432 GCF_002007445.2 Ailuropoda melanoleuca | reverse complement strand
TGTACGGTGTTGTTTCTGACGGGACGTGTTTTGGGCCTTTCGTTCCATTGCCGCCAGCAGTTTTGACAGGATTTCCCCAAGGAGCAAACATTTCATTGGAAGCGGGTTTTGGCCGAATTGTGTTTCTCAGTGCTGTGTTCGTCGTGTTTCACTCACGGTACCAAAGCACCTTGATTCCTGTTCCACCTTCCATAAGGCCTTCATGACTTCAAGGATTTTCGCTCACAATTTTGTTTCTTGGTTCTAAGGGCTGGATCCTCCCCAGGCCCCTACACCCAATGTGGAATCGGGGTATCCAGTGAAAAGGCTGCTGTTCGCTGGAGGTGTTTTCTTGGATGCTCTGCTTTACTACCAATGAGAATNGGCGCTGAAGTCCTCGAAAATCCTGAACTTTTCATTCATGCTCCCTTACTCACGAGAGATGATGATCGTTGATATTTCCTGGACTGTGGGGGGTCTGAGAGACCACTATGGGGCACTCTCGTCGGGCTTCCGCGACCACTTCCCTCATGTTTCCCTATTGACCGAAGGGTGATGATAGTGCTAAGACGGTCCCTGTACGGTGTTGTTTCTGACGGACGTGTTTTGGGCCTTTTCGTTCCATTGCCGCCAGCAGTTTTGACAGGATTTCCCCAGGGAGCAAGCATTTCGTTGGAAGCGGGTTTTGGCCGAATTGTGTTTCTCAGTGCTGTGTTCGTCGTGTTTCACTCACGGTACCAAAGCCCCTTGATTCCTGTTCCACCTTCCATAAGGCCGTCGTGACTTCAAGGGCTTTCCCCTCACACTTTGTTTCTTGGTTCTAAGGGCTGGATCCTCCCCAGGACCCTACACCCAATGTGGAATCCGGGTCCCCAGTGAAAAGGCTGCTGTTCACTGGAGGTGTTTTCCTGATCACTCTGCTTTATTACCAATGAGAAGGGCGCTGAGTCCTCGAAAATCCTGAACCTTTTCATTCATGCTCCCTTACTCACGAGAGATGATGATCGTTGATATTTCCCTGGACTGTGTGGTGTCTCAGAGACCACTATGGGGCACTCTCGTCAGGCTTCCGCGACCACTTTCCCTCATGTTTCCCTATTCACGAAGGGTGATGATAGTGCTAAGACGGTCCCTGTACGGTGTTGTTTCTGACGGACGTGTTTTGGGCCTTTTCGTTCCATTGCCGCCAGCAGTTTTGACAGGATTTCCCCAGGGAGCAAGCATTTCGTTGGAAGCGGGTTTTGGCCGAATTGTGTTTCTCAGTGCTGTGTTCGTCGTGTTTCACTCACGGTACCAAAGCCCCTTGATTCCTGTTCCACCTTCCATAAGGCCGTCGTGACTTCAAGGGCTTTCCCCTCACACTTTGTTTCTTGGTTCTAAGGGCTGGATCCTCCCCAGGCCCCTACACCCAATGTGGAATCGGGGTCCCCAGTGAAAAGGCTGCTGTTCGCTGGAGGTGTTTTCCTGGACGCTCTGCTTTATTACCAATGAGAAGGGCGCTGAGTCCTTGAAAATCCTGAACCTTTTCATTCATGCTCCCTTACTCACGAGAGATGATGATCGTTGATGTTTCCCGGGACTGTGTGTGGTCTTAGAGACCACTATGGAGCACTCTCATCAGGCTTCCGCGACAACTTTCCCTCATGTTTCCCTATTCACGAAGGGTGATGATACTGCTAAGACATTCCCTGTATGGTGTTGTTTCTGACGGTAGTGTTTTGGGCCTTTTCGTTCCATTGCCGCCAGCAGGTGTGACAGGATTTCCCCAGGGAGCAAGCATTTCGTTGGAAGCGGGTTTTGGCCGAATTGTGTTTCTCAGTGCTGTGTTCGTCGTGTTTCACTCACGGTACCAAAGCACCTTGATTCCTGTTCCACCTTCCATAAGGCCGTCGTGACTTCAAGGGCTTTCCCCTCACACTTTGTTTCTTGGTTCTAAGGGCTGGATCCTCCCCAGTCCCCTACACCCAATGTGGAAGCGGGGTCCCGAGTGAAAAGGCTGCTGTTCGCTGGAGGTGTTTTCCTGGACGCTCTGCATTATTACCAATGAGAAGGGCGCTGAGTGCTCGAAAATCCTGAACCTTTTCATTCATGCTCCCTNCTTTTCATTCATGCTCCCTTACTCACGAGAGATGATGATCGTTGATATTTCCCTGGACTGTGTGGTGTCTCAGAGACCACTATGGGGCACTCTCGTCAGGCTTCTGCGACCACTTTCCATCATGTTTCCCTATTTACGCAGGGAGATGATAGTGCTAAGACGGTCCCTGTACGGTGCTGTTTCTGATGGACCTCTTTTGAGCCTTTTCGTTCCATTGCCGCCAGCAGTTTTCACAGGATTTACCCCAGAGGCTAACATTTCGTTGGAGCGGGTTTTTGCCGAATTGTCTTTCTCAGTGCTGTGTTCGTCGTGTTTCACTCACGGTACCAATGCTCCTTGATTCCTTTTTTTTTTT
>NW_023234281.1:520-4000 GCF_002007445.2 Ailuropoda melanoleuca | reverse complement strand
AGGGAGCAAACATTTCGTTGGAAGCGGGTTTTGGCCGAATTGTCTTTCTTAGTGCTGGGTTCGTCGTGTTTTATTCATGGTACCAAAACACCTTGATTCCTGTTCCACCTTCAATAAGTCCTTCTTGACTTCAAGGGCTTTCCCATCACACTTTGGTTCTTGGTTCTAAGGCTGGATCCTCCCCAGAGCCCTACACCCAATGTGGAATCGGGGTCCCCAGGGAAAAGGCTGCTGTTCGCTGGAGGTGTTTTCCTGGACGCTCTGCTTTATTAACAATGAGAAGGGCGCTGAGTCCTCGAAAATCCTGAACCTTTTCATTCATGCTCCCTTACTCACGAGAGATGATGATCGTTGATATTTCCCTGGACTGTGTGGTGTCTCAGAGACCACTATGGGGCACTCTCGTCAGGCTTCCGCGACCACTTTCCCTCATGTTTCCCTATTCACGAAGGGTGATGATAGTGCTAAGACGGTCCCTGTACGGTGTTGTTTCTGACGGACGTGTTTTGGGCCTTTTCGTTCCATTGCCGCCAGCAGTTTTGACAGGATTTCCCCAGGGAGCAAACATTTCGTTGGAAGCGGGTTTTGGCCGAATTGTCTTTCTCAGTGCTGTGTTCGTCGTGTTTCACTCACGGTACCAAAGCACCTTGATTCCTGTTCCACCTTCCATAAGGCCGTCGTGACTTCAAGGGCTTTCCCCTCACACTTTGTTTCTTGGTTCTAAGGGCTGGATCCTCCCCAGGCCCCTACACCCAATGTGGAATCGGGGTCCCCAGTGAAAAGGCTGCTGTTCGCTGGAGGTGTTTCCCTGGACGCTCTGCTTTATTACCAATGAGAAGGGCGCTGAGTCCTCGAAAATCCGGAAGGTTTTCATTCATGCTCCCTTACTCACGAGAGATGATGATCTTTGATATTTCCCAGGACTGTGTGGGGTCTCAGAGACCACTATGGGGCACTCTCGTCAGGATTCCACGACCACATTCCCTCATGTTTCCCTATTCAAGAAGGATGATGATAGTGCTAAGGCGGTCCCTGTACAGTGTTCTTTCTGACGGACGTGTTTTGGGCCTTTCGTTCCTTTGCCGCCAGCAGTTTTGACAGGATTTTCCCAGGTGAGCAAGCATTTCGTTGGAAGCGGGTTTTGGCCGAATTGTCTTTCTCAGTGCTGTGTTCGTCGTGTTTCACTCACGGTACCAAAGCACCTTGATTCCTGTTCCACCTTCCATAAGGCCGTCGTGACTTCAAGGGCTTTCCCCTCACACTTTGTTTCTTGGTTCTAAGGGCTGGATCCTCCCCAGGCCCCTACACCCAATGTGGAATCGGGGTCCCCAGTGAAAAGGCTGCTGTTCGCTGGAGGTGTTTTCCTGGACGCTCTGCTTTATTACCAATGACAAGGGCGCTGAGTCCTCCAAAGACCTGAACCTTTTCATTCATGCTCCCTTACTCACGAGAGATGATGATCGTTGATATTTCCCTGGACTGTGTGGTGTCTCAGAGACCACTATGGGGCACTCTCGTCAGGCTTCCGCGACCACTTTCCCTCATGTTTCCCTATTCACGAAGGGTGATGATAGTGCTAAGACGGTCCCTGTACGGTGTTGTTTCTGACGGACGTGTTTTGGGCCTTTTCGTTCCATTGCCGCCAGCAGTTTTGACAGGATTTCCCCAGGGAGCAAACATTTCGTTGGAAGCGGGTTTTGGCCGAATTGTCTTTCTCCATGCTGTGTTCGTCGTGTTTCATTCAAGGTACCAAAACACCTTGATTCCTGTTCCACTTTCCATAAGGCCGTCGTGACTTGAAGGGCTTTCCCCTCACACTTTGTTTCTTGGTTCTAACAGCTAGATCCTCCCCAGGCCCCTACACGNGGCTGGATCCTCCCCAGGCCCCTACACCCAATGTGGAATCGGGGTCCCCAGTGAAAAGGCTGCTGTTCGCTGGAGGTGTTTTCCTGGACGCTCTGCTTTATTACCAATGAGAAGGTCGCTGAGTCCTCGAAAATCCTGAACCTTTTCGTTCATGCTCCCTTACTCACGAGAGCTGATGATCGTTGATATTTCCCTGTACTGTGGGGTCTCAGAGACCACTATGGGAAACTCTCGTCAGGCATCCGCGAACACTATCCCTCATGTTTCCCTATTCACGATGGGTGATGATAGTGCCTAGACGGTCCCTGTACGGTGTTGTTTCTGACGGACGTGTTTTGGGCCTTTTTGTTCCATTGCAGCCAGCAGTTTTGACAGGATTTCCCAAGGCAGCAAACATTTCGTTGGAAGCGGGTATTGGCCGAATTGTCTTTCTCAGTGCTGTGTTTGTCGTGTTTCATTCACGGTACCAAAACACCTTGTTTCCTCTTCCACCTTCGATAAGGCTGTCGTGACTTCAAGGGCTTTCCCCTCAGACTTTGTTTCTTCGTTCTAAGGGCTTGATATTCCCCAGGCCCCTACACCCAATATGGAACCGGGGTTCCCAGTGAAAACGATGCTGTTCGCTGGAGGTATTTTCCTGGACGCTCTGCTTTATTACCAATGAGAAGGGCGCTGAGTCCTCGAAAATCCTGAACCTTTTCATTCATGCTCCCTTACTCACGAGAGATGATGATCGTTGATATTTCCCTGGATTGTGTGGGGTCTCAGAGACCACTATGGGGCACTGTCGTCAGGCTTCCGTGACCACTTTCCCTCATGTTTCCCTATTCACGAAGGGTGATGATAGTGCTAAGACAGTCCCTGTACGGTGTTGTTTCTGACGGACGTGTTTTGGGCCTTTTCGTTCCATTGCCGCCAGCAGTTTTGACAGGATTTCCCCAGGGAGCAAGCATTTCGTTGGAAGCGGGTTTTGGCCGAATTGTCTTTCTCAGTGCTGTGTTCGTCGTGTTTCACTCACGGTACCAAAGCACCTTGATTCCTGTTCCACCTTCCATAAGGCCGTCGTGACTTCAAGGGCTTTCCCCTCACACTTTGTTTCTTGGTTCTAAGGGCTGGATCCTCCCCAGGCCCCTACACCCAATGTGGAATCGGGGTCCCCAGTGAAAAGGCTGCTGTTCGCTGGAGGTGTTTCCCTGGACGCTCTGCTTTATTACCAATGAGAAGGGCGCTGAGTCCTCGAAAATCCTGAACCTTTTCATTCATGCTCCCTTACTCACGAGAGATGATGATCGTTGATATTTCCCTGGACTGTGTGGGGTCTCAGAGACCACTATGGGGCACTCTCGTCAGGCTTCCGCGACCACTTTCCCTCATGTTTCCCTATTCACGAAGGGTGATGATAGTGCTAAGACAGTCCCTGTACGGTGTTGTTTCTGACGGACGTGTTTTGGGCCTTTTCGTTCCATTGCCGCCAGCAGTTTTGACAGGATTTCCCCAGGGAGCAAACATTTCTTTGGAAGCGGGTTTTGGCCGAATTGTCTTTCTCAGGGCTGGGTTCGTCGTGTTTCATTCACGGTACCAAAAACCTTGACGTCCTGTTCCACCTTCCATAAG
>NW_023234281.1:219-375 GCF_002007445.2 Ailuropoda melanoleuca | reverse complement strand
GCTGTTCGCTGGAGGTGTTTTCCTGGACGCTCTGCTTTATTACCAATGAGAAGGGCGCTGAGTCCTCGAAAATCCTCAAGCTTTTCGTTCATGCTCCCTTACTCACGAGAGCTGATGATCGTTGATATTTCCCTGGACTGTGGGGTCTCAGAGAAT
>NW_023234281.1:0-154 GCF_002007445.2 Ailuropoda melanoleuca | reverse complement strand
CCCTCATGTTTCCCTATTCACGAAGGGTGATGATAGTGCTAAGGCGGTCCCTGTACAGTGTTGTTTCTGACAGACGTGTTTTGGTCCTTTTCGTTCCATTGCCGCCAGCAGTTTTGACATGATATCCCCAGGGAGCAAACATGTCGTTGGAAGC
>NW_023234280.1:0-973 GCF_002007445.2 Ailuropoda melanoleuca | reverse complement strand
GTGACCCCGGAGCAGCTCCAAGGGAGCTCCCTTCCCATATTCAGGAGCGCCACCATCACCAGAACCCAGGGCCACTTCAGGGGACCCCCAAATCCTCTGCTCTTGCTTTAGCGTCTCTGCCTTCCCCCCGCCCCTGCTCCCCAGTCTCGAGAATAACCCTGAGTGGGTGGCCTGCCCTGCTCCACTGTGAATGATCTTGAAAAATCCCCTCCGGACAGGCACACCGTGGGGGGAAGCTGTGTCTCGTCCTCACCGGCCTTCTGCTCGGCGCAGGGCACAGCCCCTCGGGGACGGCCATGGGGAACTTGTTTATGTCGTGATGATTGCTCACGTGATCACCAAAGACAGACTCTGGGGGCCGAAGCAGGATGTGCCCCTCCACATTTTAATTGCTTCCAAGAATTATCAGATAATTGCATTCCTTTGAAAGATCCATGAGAATATGCTCAACGGTCCCAGCAAAACAAAGACAGGCTCCGCGCGGTTTCTATTCTCGTCTGGCGCTGTGGCTGGGAACCGAAGGCCCGGGAAGGAGCAGGCTGATGGGGGGACGGGCCCCCGAGGGAACGTGTCCCTGCGCGAGGGATGCTAACGAGCTGTGCTAATTAAGAAGGGCACGTGCCGCCCCCCCACACCAGCTGAGCGCCTCCTCCAGTCACACCTGTTGAAGGCATGAGAAAATGCGAGGAGGGGGGTCTCGAACCCAGGGCTGGCGCTTCCAGGAGCTTGGACACAATTCGCATCCATCCTCCTACAGAGATTCCTGCCTGTGGAAATCTGAAAGGCGAGGCTAGTTTTCCACGGAGATGTTTAAAGGCTCGGGGTGCCTGGGTGGCTGAGTCGTTAACGTCTGCCTTCGGCTCAGGGTGTGACCCCAGGGTCCTGGGATTGAGCCCCACATTGGGCTCCCTGCTCCGCTGGGAGCCTGCTTCTTCCTCTCTCACTCCCCCTGCTTGTGTTCCCTCTCTCGCTG
>NW_023234279.1:0-973 GCF_002007445.2 Ailuropoda melanoleuca | reverse complement strand
CTCCAAATAGGCATAACAGGAGGTTTAGGTGACAGTAGCATCAAGAATGCTTTTGAGCAGGTGAAAAAAAAATCCAGAACAGTTATGAAACAAATTTCAGAATTGGAAGTTCAAGCTGCTTCCAGAATTCGTGCAGCAAAATACTAGTTATTCTGTTTTTTCCAGGCCAGGGTCGTTGCGCTGTTCACCTGGTATTTGCATGTATCAGCTCCAGTTAATGAAGTCAGGCTTTGATCTTGAGAATGGCTGAACACTTGGAGAAGCAAAAATATTTATTTTGAAGCAAACATCAAGCTCTGAATAAAGCTTGATAGTTTTCCCAGAGGACCAAAACCACTGCTTGTTATATGCTTGCTGCATCAGGTGATTTCACCCGTCTCCTGCCTCCATGCATCCAGTGCCACGATCACTAGCACCAGGGTGTTATCCTACCAATAGGCAGCCTTTTCAGTGAAGCTGACTGCTATGGAGAATGCAGATGGGGTGACTGTGACTCATGAGTATGCATCTCTTCTGACCTAGATTCGCTTACAGTCATACACAATCCATTGGACAGGGAGGTGGTTTCCATCAGCTGGGAATGAAGGAGCAGCTCAGATTTTGCCAGATGAGAATTAGCCCATTAATTGGAAACACCAAACTGCCCTCCTTTCTAGGCATCAGTTTTAATGCAAGACTTCAGTGTAATCTATTGCATCACAGCAATGTGATTAGATTAATCACATTGCATTTAAGTCCTATGGGGCACGTTTGGCTCTCTATACAATGGAATCACCCATCACAATCATGAGAACAGTAAAAAAAAGTGAAGCCTCTGCTGTTGAGAGCAATATAATGTATGAGAATGGGATGCAGAAAATGGTTTCACATTTTTTCTATGCTCAGAATTCATGTTAGATGTCTTTTGTTAACATAATCCTTCAAAAAGGAGACTATAATGAGATTGGTGATGTCGGTTGTCCTGCAAATGTTG
>NW_023234278.1:0-973 GCF_002007445.2 Ailuropoda melanoleuca | reverse complement strand
TTCACCCCTGAACCAGACTTCTTGTTGATCTAAATCTTGGCCTGTTCTCCCCTGGCCGGGCCTCTGAGGCCCAGCCTGGCCGCTCTAGGCCTGCTCTTAACACACCCTTCCAGGCTCTTCCGTGATCTACCCCAGTGTCAACTTACGTTGACTCATCGGCTCCCATCTGTCAGTCTGTCCCCACCTCTGAGCACCCCTGCATGAGCGGTGGGTGCAGACACTTGCCTGATGCCGGCCACCTCGTCAGCACTGCACCTGTCCCCCACCCCTGGGACCACTGTGGGCCTAGTCCAGCCTAGTCCTGGCTCTCTCCGGACCTTTGGGAAGTCTGATCCTGCCTCAGGTCTCAGCTTCTGTATCTGCAAAACTCAGGCCCTGGAAATAATCCCTTACCATCCTTTCTCCTCTGGAGCCTCTGAGTTGATCATTTCCAGAGCCAGGAAGGGAAGGTATATGCTTTGCCCTTTTTGCCCTCTGCGGATAGTCCTCAACTTACAATGGGGTGACCCCCCCCAATAAATCCATCATGAGTTGAAAACCCTGTAAACTGAAAATGCATTTAATACTCCTAACTGAACATCACAGCCTAGCCGGCCCACCTTAAACTCCCAGAACACGGACCGTAGCCCACGGTTGGGCAGAAGCATCCAACACAAAGCCTGTTTTATAATGAAATGGTGGCTGTCTCATGTACTTTATTGAATCCTGTACTGAAAGTGGAAAACAGGACGGTCGTATGGGGACAGCATGGCTGTCAGAGTATCCACTGTTGACCCTCGCGGTCACGTGGCTGCCTGGGGGCCACGGTTGCCGAGCATCGCAAGACAGTGTCCAATTCAAAATCTGAGGTATGGTTTCTACTGAATGTTTATCGCTTTTGCAGGGTCATAAAGTGGAAACTCATAAATCGGGGACCGTCTGTATTATATTTGGTAAAAGTTTTCAGGCAGTGGTTCTCACTTGCCTAACCAGT
>NW_023234277.1:0-973 GCF_002007445.2 Ailuropoda melanoleuca | reverse complement strand
TTCAGCAGATATGTTGGGCAGGGCTCAGCAGGAGGGGCCAGGGTCTCACCCTCAGGGAGGCCCAACCTCGGGGACACCGCCACCCCAGGCACCAATGATGCGGAGTAATTCATGCTAAGGGGCAGGTCTGCACCTTCCCCTACCCAAGAGGTGAAAGGGCATGCTGGACCCAGTGTCCCCTATGCTGAGGCCTACAGGAAAAGTAGAAGAGAAGAGGGAGGGCAAGAGTCCCTGGCAGGAGGAACAGCATGAGCAAAGACCCCACAGAGAGAGAATGGCCCCTTGGGAAAATATAAGCAGTTCCGTTTGGTTGGCTGTATCAAGACGTGATGAGCCATAGGCAGGAGTTTGAAATTAACCCAAAGACGATGAGAAGCAAACTGGTTTGAGGCTGGGGCACAGCATGGTCAGAGTGCAATCTAGAAAGATCAAAGATCGGCTCTGCACAGAAAAGGATTTTCCTGGAGCAGAGACATAGCCCTGGGCGACAATGGGTGTCACCGCAGGCAGGAGGTAATGGGGTCTGGAGCCATGACAGGGGCTGGGAGAGAAGGTGATAGATTCAAGAATGATTAGGAAGTAGATTCACCACGCTTGGTGACTGACTGTCACTTTGGCCAAGATGGAGTAACAGAGGCCAGATTTACTATTCCATTTGAAACCACCAACAATTCAGAAGAAAAATACATGAAGTAGTGGCTTTTGAGAAGGAACCATCTAAAAGGATGGGAGAACAGTGCCTGTTTCCCCCAGCCAGACTGGAAAACTCATAATTCACAAGGCAGGGGGTAGAGCACTTAGGAAGGTCCTGCCTCAGAGGTGGAGAATAAGACCCAGACTGAGCGTTGCTAAAACCCATCTAACAAATCATAAAGCAAGACCCAAAAGGATCCATTAGTTACCAAGTAATCTAACTGCTTCCTAGAACAAATGATGCCGGTGCTCCAGGAGGGCCTAGAGGACCCAGGTGCCC
>NW_023234276.1:0-973 GCF_002007445.2 Ailuropoda melanoleuca | reverse complement strand
AAAACTCTTACCCTTATACCAAAAGTGTGTTTTTTCAAATGATGAAGATTAAATAAAAAATATATCCAAATTGTTTACCATAGTCTCAGAAACGTAGCTAGAAACTAATATTGGCATTTTTATTGGAAATACGGTAGGAGCGTGGATCATTTAACTTTCCTCCAACAGCATCACTTAAAAAGGTGTCTATAAGTAAGGACATAGACATGCATTAAACCTGGACAGACATATAATAAAAATTAAAAAACAGTAACAGTAAACTCAAATTCTTTAAGCAAGATCTCTTGCAGGATTGATGGCGACCTGGTCGTGTGTTAGCCTTATGTGAGAAGAAATAGGTAAGCAGCCAGCAGAGGGAACACAGCCTCAGATCTCCTAACCATGCATCAGCTCAATTCTCTTGTCTCACTAATTGAAGCTTTATGCACACCCTCAGGCCAGAGACCTTGTCTCCTGTGTTTTAGAGAACCCAAAGTACGCAGTCAATGCCCGATAAGTAATAATAATTAATATTGAATCTCACTCCCTGGGCAGTGCTCCCAGTATTGATAATGTCAATGAGGATTATGTCTTCCAGGAAAACATGCAGGATAAATTTCCTGGCTGGGCCCCAGTTAGAAGCAGAAGAGGAAAAATGAGCTAAAGCCGACTGTATGATAAGTCACAAAGCATAGGAAAAACTATCAGAAACACAAAAGAATGCTCAATTCGACCATCCACTTGTCTTTTTGTCCCCTTTCCCTTTTTTATTTGCTTTATGTTCAATTCATAACATGATAAACACCCATACACCCATAACTCAACCCAAGAAATAAAATAGCAAATAATACACAGCTGGCTCAGGGGCGATATACACATTATCTACGAACAGGAAAAAGCAGACCCAGGAGAGGAAAACTGAAGCAAACCAAACTTTGGAGTGACTTTGGAGACCGCTGCTATGCTAAAGGGGGCAACTCTCCAGTGCCCGGAT
>NW_023234275.1:0-1128 GCF_002007445.2 Ailuropoda melanoleuca | reverse complement strand
ATAGAGGGAACATACCTCAATATCATAAAAGCCATCTATGAAAATCCCACAGTGAATATCAGTCTCAATGCGGAAAAACTGAGAGCTTTCCCCCTAAGTTCAGGAACACAATAGGGATGCCCAATCTCACCACTGTTGTTCAACATAGTATTAGAAGTCCTAGCCTCAGGGCGCCTGGGTGGCACAGCGGTTGAGCGTCTGCCTTTGGCTCAGGGCGTGATCCCGGCGTTATGGGATCGAGCCCCACATCAGGCTCCTCCGCTGTGAGCCTGCTTCTTCCTCTCCCACTCCCCCTGCTTGTGTTCCCTCTCTCGCTGGCTGTCTCTATCTCTGTCGAATAAATAAATAAAAAATCTTAAAAAAAAAAGAAGTCCTAGCCTCAGCAGTCAGACAACAAAAAGAAAGAAAATGCATCTAAATTGGCAAAGAAGTCAAACTCTCTCTCTTCACAAATGACATGATACTTTATGTGGAAAGCCCAAAGACTCTGCCCCAAAATTGGTAGTACTCATACAGGAATTCAGCAAAGTGGTAGTATACAAAATCAATGTACAGTGGGGTGCCTGGGTGGCTCAGTCGTTAAGTGTCTGCCTTCAGCTCAGGGCGTGATCCCAGAGTCCTGGGATCGAGCCCCGCATCGGGCTTCTCTGCTATGAGCCTGCTTCTTCCTCTCCCACTACCCCTGCTTGTGCTCCCTCTCTCTCTGGCTGTCTCTATCACTGTCAAATAAATAAATAAATAAAATCTTTTTAAAAAAATCAATGTACAGAGTCTATACAGTACCAGTGAGACAGAAGAAAGCGAAATTAAAGAATCGATCCCATTTTAAATAGCACCAAAAACCATATGATACCTAGGAATAAACCTAAACAAAGAGGTAAAGGATCTGTACTCAGAGAACTCTAGAACTCTTATGAAAGAAATTGAGGAAGACACAAGGAAATGGAAAAACATTCCATGCTCATGGATTCAAAGAATCAATATTGTTAAAATGTCTATGCTACCCAGTGCAATCTACACATTCAATTCAATTCTTATCAAAATACCATTGACACTATTCACAGAGCTGGAACAAATAATCCTAAAATTCGTATGGAACCAGAAAAGACTCCAAATAGCCAGAGGAAG
>NW_023234274.1:0-973 GCF_002007445.2 Ailuropoda melanoleuca | reverse complement strand
ATCACAAAGTTTTGTGGCAGTCCTACATTTAGTAACAAAGTCTCCTTTCTCTTTAGCAGAGAGAGACATCATGTTCAGAGGAAAGGTACAACCCGTGTCATCTAATTAAATTTATATTATATAAAGCTGATTTCTACTTAGTGCTTATATTTTTTCTAGGCACTCTGCTAAATATTTCACCTGCATTTAGTTTTTAAATATTCACAACCACAGTCTTGATAGATATCATTACCTTCCTTTCAAAGATGAGACTAAATAATTTGCCCAAAGTCATAAGAATAGTGACTGTTAGAATTAGTATTCAAATGTAGGTATATCTTACTTCACAGATGAATTTTTAATTATTTTTCTGTGTCATCTCCTACATAAGCAATACGTCTTATAAAATGCCAAACAGGCAGAGAGAAAATGTGGTGAATATCATCAGGGAAGATGTTACCGGAAGTAAAAGATTTGTTATGACCCTAAACAAAGGATAGGATTTAGCTAAAATGATAAAGGGCTAGAGTTTATTTGCATATCATATTTTTTCCTAGGGAGAAAATACCACTCTATAAGCAACTATCTTTTGAACTTTGGTGGACAGGATGTTAAAAATGAAGATTTAGCTATAGGGAAGTTAGGTCTTATACCCAGGAGACGCAATGACTTGACTCTTCAAGACACATGGGTTGCCAGCGTTTGTTTCTGTATGGCTGTATATATTCATTGCTCTACTTGAGGATATTTAAATATCCACAACTGAACACAGGAATTATTCATGTAGGAAGCCCCCCCCAAAAATACTCAGTTGGATGGTGTTGCTGGCCAGCTTGCTCATTTCTAGTGCTATGTCTCCTCCTGGTGGGAGGTAATGGAATCACAGTAAATTCACAGGAGCCACTTGGGTAGGATAATGCTCATATCCACTGTAACAATCAGTCAGCTAATTTTAGGAAACAAGGAAAAAACAAACAAACAAACAAACAAACAA
>NW_023234273.1:0-973 GCF_002007445.2 Ailuropoda melanoleuca | reverse complement strand
CATAATCATACCCTTTCCCAAAAAAGTGAGAGGAACATTTATTTATTTATTTATTCATCCATTCATTCATTTGTAAGATTTATGTATTTATTTTAGGGAGAGAGAGAAAGAGAGAGTGTGAACAGAGGAGGGGCAGAGAGAAAGGGAGAGAGAGAGCCTCAAGCAGATTCCTCACTGAGTGCGGAACTTGACACAGGACTTGGTCTCAGGATCCTGAGATCATGACCTGAGCCAATACCAAGAGTCAGGTGTTCAACTGACTAAGCCACCCACTCATCCCAAGGAACATTTTAAATTAGTGCTAATGTTGATCTCAGGGACATAAATTCAAGCCCCATATTGGGCATAGAGCTTACTTAAAAAAAATTAGGAGTCTAAGGGGACTTGATAACTAAATGTAATGCATAATTATATTTATCCTAGATTAACAAAACAACCTAGCCAAGAGTTATAAACGACATTATTGGGAACATTTGGAAAAATCTGAATATGAATCATATAACATTATGTCATGTAACATTATTTATCAAAGTTTAATTGATTTAGTTTGATTATATTATTATGGTTATGAAGAGGATCAGCCCTGTTTTTTGAAAATGTGTGCCGAATTATTTAGGGATCAAATATCATGATATCTATAATTTACTTTCAATTGGTTTGGCAAGTAATATGAAGATAGGTAGATAGATAATAGATATAGATAGAAAAGGAAAATTATTCTTAAATAAAATGCTTATCTAAAAAGGAAAGGCAAATGAAAACAGGATTTTGTTTGTGAGAGTGGTCAGTTGGAATTAAGAAAAAAACAATAACCAAAGAGTGTTTACTGGATTTGGTGAATAGGATTTCTTGGATGATGCTAAAATAGGTGAATCTTAGAAAATAGAATACAGCTGTGAACAGGGAAGTAAATGATAATTTAAACAATGACTACTATATATATATATATATATATATATATATATATATATAT
>NW_023234272.1:0-973 GCF_002007445.2 Ailuropoda melanoleuca | reverse complement strand
AAAAAATTCTCATATTTTACAATGAACTAGATCAGAATTGTTTCTACAACTCTTGGATGCCTCAACAGGATCATTGGTGTAAAGGGAAGAGAATATGAAGAGAAGAGAACTTTGGAGATGTTCTTGTTCTCTAAGTCTCTAGTCGCTCCCCTTCAATCTCCCAAGGTAATAAGAAGGAGACAATGAATCATGGAACACTACATCAAAAACTAATGATGTACTGTATGGTGACTAACATATTAAAAAAAAAAAAGGAGACATTGGAGAAATGCCCTTCACCTCAACTCTAGTGATGGAGCTTCCATGGGACTTCTGAAAGATCTTTGAACTGAGCTCTCAACAATTGCTTTTCCCAAATGCACTAACTAATGCCTAAAAAGTCTTACATACCAAAAAGCTAAGATGAACTCTGGCAGCAGAGTAATAGTGGTTGATTTGCACTGTATCTGTACTCCCAGAGTTTATTAGGGCAGAAGGTTTTCAAATTGTTCTGTAGACCCCACAGGAGAGAATGCTGGCATAAGAATGTCTCTGGTTGAGTACAAAGTTGCCCAGTTGGGTATAAGGACTCAAAAATAGCAGGATGGGCATGAACTGGATATTCAGGGATCCAAAGTCACAAGCATAGAGTTTCATACACTTTGACCAAGGGAAATGAAATCAGTGAAATCCAACAGAAAACCCCCCAAAAACTTGCACATGCACACACACAGACGTAAAGACACACACATACCCAAATCTGTCAAGACTGTAAATTTTAAAGATCCATCATGCTCAGAGAGAGGCCAGTTTACAGTTCGAATAAGACACTTGCTATCTCCTTATCACTCCCAACCACTCATAACCCTCTCATCAGTTCCCACCAATGTTGAGAAGTGAGTGAGCACTGGTAACTGATTAGCAAGCTGGGAAGGGTGGCAGGAAAAATAAATGCAGGGCAGTGAAGGACAAGGAACCAAGTATGTCCTCCTTT
>NW_023234271.1:0-973 GCF_002007445.2 Ailuropoda melanoleuca | reverse complement strand
ATCCCATAACGCCGGGATCACGCCCTGAGCTGAAGGCAGACGCTTAGCCGCTGTGCCACCCAGGCGCCCCAACTTTCCTTACATCTTGACCAGAGCACACCCACAGTAGAAGCACACATAAATCAATCATTGCATCCTTATTGTGACTGTGTTTTGGCATCAGAGTGTGTATGCTGGGAGAAAGACTTTACAATTCCTTTCCCTTTACATATATGGGACTTCTGAAGGAGGATAAGGGACTTCTCTAAGGTCTTACAAATCTATGTAGCCAAGTTGGGGTAAGAGCTGTTTGCCTTCCTTGCTTGTCTGCGTTATCTTTCCTTTGGGCCACTTCAAATATGTTCATGTATAAACATTAAATAACAAGGGTTTAGTGAAATATCTAAAGAATATCCTTTCCTAGAATATGTTATGTTTGGCTATGAAACAAGATTTATCTCCACAAGATGTATAGGAAAATTTATTCTATTACAGAATGGACATACTCCATCAATCTTATTGGAATAGTTATTAAACCATAAGTTAATAGAAGGTGATAGAAACTATGATTATCCGGATAATGTAGAAGAGAAGTGATACAAAGACATATCTATTGTTTATCTGTAGTAATACATATATTTGAATTGAGCACATTACTTGAGAAAGCACTCACATTTGCCATCAGCCACCACAATCAGTGTCTTAGTTTAGGAGGGCTGTTTTGGGGAATCACTACCTTAATAGAGTGGAGGACTCATTCGTCTCTTCACCATCTCGATTTATTTTTCCTGGAGAGTCCAAGATGGAAAGAAGCAGAGTCCACGAACAGTTGTTCCCCATCTAGTCACTTTCAATTTGGCCATACGGCTTTATTTTCTTCACAACACGTGTTACTATCCGAAGTGATCTTCTTCATGGCTTCGTGTGCTTGTCAACTCCCCTGTCCCATACTCACAAGAATGGAAGCTGCAGAGAGTGGGGCCTCCTCTGTCTT
>NW_023234270.1:0-2106 GCF_002007445.2 Ailuropoda melanoleuca | reverse complement strand
TTCTATGGTTCTATGGTAATTCAATTTGGTCAAAATTATAATAATTAAATATTGTGCTTACTGGTCAAATTCCAGCCTGTCTAAAATATAACTGCTTTCAAATACAGTTTTTCCTTTTATATTTCTCCTACATTGTTATTATTAAATCAAAAACAAATTAAAAAATAACTTGTTAAATTTCAGAGGAAATATGTATACTATAGTATTTCTGTGAAACATTCTAAGTTTTATTTTAGCTGTTACTGACAGGCATAACATACTCTTTTTATAAGTAATGCCAGTTAATTTAGGGTCATTTAGGCCTTGAGTCTATGCTCCCTAGTGTATGATATTGGAACTCAGCAATTTCATTTTTCATGTCAACACTTGTTCTTTATTTATTTATTTTTTTTTATCGGTGGTCATACTGGTGTGTAGGCGAATGTGTGTTGAAGTTATGATATTGATTTTTTCTCCACACAGACTTAATCTTGTTTGTACATGTAGCTCTCTATCTTAGCATTTCTCTCCCCCCCCCAATTCTCCTCCTTCTCTCTCTCCATTACCATCAATGTTTAAAGCTAACTTTTAAAAAGTAAATAATTTTGAGTGTCTGTTCTGTGCTGAGAATTATGATAGGGATTAGGGCAAATATGATAGAAAATAGACACAGTCCTTAAACTATTAGAAATGCATTTTTGTTTCTTAAGGAAGGGTAACAGACTACATCATAATCAACAAAGATTTTTTTTTATAATCGCTTTCATTGAAAGTCACTGACAGTGGGGTTTTGGAAGGTTTTTTTAAAAAGTCTATCATTCACTTCCCTCTGTTTCTTCAAGCTCACTTGCCTTATTGCCTTGACTTTTCTTCTAATTCCTATTTTACATATGTCCTTATTTGACAAATATATCCAGTCTTTCTGTGCAGTTTGACCTAACATTACACCTCAGAAAGAATCTAATCTTATTTTGTTTAAGATTTTATTTATTTATTTGACAGAGAGAAAAGCAGGGGGAGCAGCTGGCAGAGGGAGAGGGAGAAGCAGGCTCCCTGCTGAGCAGGGGGCTGGAAGTGAGGTTCTACCCTGAGATCATTTCCTCAGCTGAAGGCAGATGCTTAACCAACTGAGCCACCCGGGCACCCCAAAAATCTTGTTTTATATTCACCCACCAATGNCACCCGGGCACCCCAAAAATCTAGTTTTATATTCACCCGCCAATGACACTAAGCAGGGCCACAGGTGAAAGATAAAGATCTCCTAATTCTCCCACTTTGACCCACAGAGCTGAACAAGTGATCCCACATTATGGGTTCTCTCTTAGGGAAGATATATTGGATCAATTGTTTAAATTCTTGCAGAATTCCTACAGAATCAATAAGTCATGGAAATAAAAAGGCATAGGGAATATAGTCAATGATATTGTAATAACATTTTATGGTCACAGATGGTAGCTATACTTGTGCTGAGCATAGCGTATGGTACAGGGAAGTTGAATCACTATGTTGTACACCTGAAACTAATGTAACTTTGTGTGTCAACATATTAAAAAATTTAAGTTACCCCTCAAAATAAATAAAATTCCTATGAAGATTCACCTCAAAGATTCATCAGTTCAACATGTGTATGAGACTCACTATGTTAAATTGACTAAAACCAAAGATATTTACCACTCTTGTAAATATAAGGAAACAAATAGTTTATACACTGTTTTAAGATTTTTTTAAAGAAACTAGCCATAAAAATGCACACTTTAGAGCATTACCATCAGTTTGACATCAGACAACTTCCAGCTTATTCTTCTCAAATACTTAGTACAATTCAGATTTCTGGACATGATGCTGACTTCTAATCTTAAAATTCCTAAGGGTGCATTCCTGTTACCTGCGTGAACAGTTTTTCATATAATTATTACGCACACAAAAATTTGAGGTTCAGTATTATGTATTTATACAGATTCTTAAAATTATAAATATAATACTTATGCTCTAGTTTATGGTGTTTGGGATCATCTTTTGATGGTTCACAATTTGAGTACACCATGAACATATATGAAAAAAAAAGTTTTTTGACAAAAACAAATGCCTTCTTACCTAAATGTGTTACTGAAGTTAGCATGGCTTACA
>NW_023234269.1:0-973 GCF_002007445.2 Ailuropoda melanoleuca | reverse complement strand
AAAAAAAAAAAGACTGATAGTATCCTGTTACTACAGGATCTTATGCAATGTAGTAAAGTCATGTAGTCAAACAAAAAGTCAATAAAATAAAACACACACACACACACACATACAAATACACTCTCTGTCCTTTAGGTTGAGTCTTATTATTGTGTTTCCCAGATAAACATTAGAAAGAGAGTCTACTGATATTATATTTTATTTCCATTTCAAAAATATTCACCATTTGCTGAGGTTTTCATCTTACACTAAATTGTCCTTAATCTGCACAAATAGTGATATATATATTTTTTTACTTCATGGGAGTTCATTCAGAGGGAAGATAATGTTTTTTCTTAAAAACAGGAAAAAAAGTCACTCCACACTTTATTAATCATACAAACTATATATTTTTTGTATTTAGATTTGTAAAGTAGACAGAAAATGCTTTAAAATATATATATTTTGTAAGTTCTACATGTTTTGATTGTGTATACTTGTGGCTATTTAAGAACTTGATTTTAATAGTTGTGGGTTTTTTTAATAGTAAGATAAAGTCAAATTAATCTTAGTTTTAGTGAAACAATGACCTTTGAGTTTACAGACAACATCTGGAGGAAACAGCTGGGTAACTGATCAGGTGTTTTTTCAAGTAGAAGTGCAATGTGGTGTTCCTGTGGTACTGTTTAGAGGTTTTCAATTCTCACATCATGTAACACACAGTGGTGCTATTAATTAGAAACTGATGGAAAGCCAGAAATAAATCCTTATGTCAAGTAGAATGTCTTACATGGAGGAGATTGGAAAGTCATGCAACTTTCTGAAATTGAAATGTTCAGAGTAACAGCAAGGATAACAGACTCCCTGCTACCAAGTCAGTGTTTTCCAAAAGCTAAATGTTAATTTCTCTAATACCTAGTTTGTCTTTTAAATGCATAACATTAAAATGGACTTTCCTATTATTTAAAAAATTAGTGATACAAAAAAAGCTATT
>NW_023234268.1:0-973 GCF_002007445.2 Ailuropoda melanoleuca | reverse complement strand
TTGAGGGCACACATTGGCTTGTTCTTTTTCTGAGGGCTGACTTTTCAGTGGTGGGTTAGTGTGTGATGTAGTAGAAATTTAATAGACTTTGAGTAAGACAGATTTGGGTCCCAGGTTCGGTTCTACTGATTTTGGTTGTGCGATGTTGTGTAAGCCCCTTAAAATACCTCCTTTATAGGTTTAGTAGAGTGACCCAAGTTTTCTATGTTCTTCCCTGCCTTCCACACCTGAAGCTGAGAGAACTAGGGTAGAGCACGGGAAATGACTCCATTCTCTGTGTGAAACCAGCCCTGAAGAAGCAATTAAGGCAGCCTAAAGGTGTTGGCAGAAGCCTAATAAACCTTATTGGCATGTTATTTGGGGTTGCTAACCTTCCTCACAATTGGACTCTTCTATTCACAGATTAACACCAATAATAAGCCCCATTGAAGAGAATGGCTCTAATTGGTTCCTAGTTGTTGCTCTGGGATAAAAGTTGATCATCTATTCTGAGAATGGTCTTTCTGAGGCTTGTGTCTGCAGTTTGCTCCAATGAACTGATAAATCAGTGAAAAATTCACTTCACAGAGTCGTTAGGTTTGAGCAAAGCTCTGACTTCTTGCACAGGTTTGTGTGTGAGTGTGTACGTGTGTGTGTGAGTGTGTTTGTAGGTGTGTTAGAGAGAGGGAGTGTGTGTGTATGTGTGAGTTTAAAACCATGATGTAGACAAATGAAAACACTTAGTAAAATAAACTAACCAAAGGCCCAAATAAAAATTCCCTTGCTTGACTCATCTCTCCTACATTGGTGTAACTCAAAAAGCAAAAGGAAAACATTTTTTCATAATGAACATGACCTGTCACAAATTCTAATGCTTTAGGAGGAAAACAAAATGATGAGAAGATTCAGCCCCAGGATTGAAGATATTCCACAACTTTCTCTCCAGGAAATTATTCTAGGAGGGATATCCAAGTCAGGTATTGTTTTGGGTAAG
>NW_023234267.1:0-973 GCF_002007445.2 Ailuropoda melanoleuca | reverse complement strand
GAGTGCAGCCCGCCTTGCGGAAGCCAAGCGCATTTGTCTTCACAGTATGGTGAGCACTTGTCAACGATTCTTCTGGTTTTACAGATGTCAAAACAGACATGCTGGCAGGTGGTGACTTCCTCACCATCACAGCACAGAGCTGAAGCTGCCGTTCCTCCCCGGACCTACTAATTCACCCACACATTGAAGGAGAAAGAGGAGAGGGTGTGAGTTAGCAAAGAGTCAGAAAAAGAAGAGGGGAATAGCTTTTATGACCGAACATAATCTCTGTTTGACAGGCTCATTTAACCTCATTTGTCAGGTCTGTGCATGGGAGGACTCAGGGCTATAGGCTTCCACACCTTGTGCATCATCACAAAGCAAATTAAGAGGCAGAGCTGGCATTTGAGCCATGCTGACTCCTGAGACTATTCCTATTGTATTTTGAAGGTAAGTTTGTCTTTACTCATCACAGTTTATTCTTCTTTATCTGTCAGAGGGGCTGCACAGAAGCAACAGCAGGTGCTTAGGTAACTGGGCTTTATATGTCTGTAGAAGGAGGGGTAAATTCTAGAAAGGCGACAGTGACCAGGTATGGAGAAAGCATGAGGTTTGGGTTTGCACTAAGGTGGGCACGAGGTGCGCCTCTGCTCCTCACTGGGTGATAACATCTTTACCAAGTACTTAATTTTTATCCTTCTGTTTTTCCATCTGAAAAGAGATACAAGCCTACCTAGTTTGAAAAATTGATATAATAATAAAAGGGAATGTGGTTTTCATGAATATTTGCACGTCCAAGAAATACCATGATCTCATGTGTTTCAGGTACGTTCATGGATCGAAGAGGGAATGTCACAATTGAGCCTTAGAGCTCCAACCCATGCGAGATAGGGTAATAGATACTCTAACATATTCTTGGGAAAATATGTTTCATGTGATTGATTTTAGAAAGCATCAATATTGTCATGCATTTCCTATTCCTAATTCTCTATTT
>NW_023234266.1:0-973 GCF_002007445.2 Ailuropoda melanoleuca | reverse complement strand
TCAGAAAAGGCACAAGCCTCCTCCCCTCACTCCCCCACCCCCGCCCCCGCCTCCATCAGCCTGGAGGGGTACATTCGCAGACAAGGGAAAGGGTCTGTTCTCCTGTTGGCTCTCCTTTCAGTGATTTCCTGAAAATGAGCCTCTGATAGTAAGAAAAAGACAGCAGCCCACCAGCACCTAACTCAGGTGAACTGCGGACGCGACAGTACTCAGCGAGACAGAGGAGTGCCGGCCGCATTCGACAACACGGACAAGCCGCGGAACAGTCATTCAGAGAGGGAGATGCCAGCCCCACACGCTCAGCCCCCTCCAGGCCTCCATTCCTAGGGGATTCCAGACCATGCGCACGGACCCAGAGGGACAGCAGGTCGGGGTTGCAGAGGGGGTGGGGGGGCTGGAAGGAGAGAGGACAAAGCAGCAGGAGGACACTCTGGGGTGACGGCTGTTGTGCCTCCCTCGATCATGGTGCCTCCCTCGATCATGGTGAGTTTCACAGATGTATACACAGGTCAAAACCTCCACCGAACCATTCAACTAAACTCTAATCCTTCAAGGCTTAAGAAAAAAAAATTCCTCTCAAAGGACTTGGCGAGGCCTCATGGCTGGGTTCTAAGCAGTTAAGAATCACATAAGGGGGGGCACCTGGGTGGTGCAATGGGTTGGGCGTGCGACTCTTGGTTTTGGCTCAGGTCGTGCTCTCAGGGTCTTCGGATCGAGCCCCATGTTGGGCTCCCTGCTCAGCGTGGAGCTCAGCAATAAGTCAGCTTGAGAGTCTCTCTCCCTCTCCTGTTCATGCTCTCAAACAAATAAATAAATCTTAAAAAAAATATTATATAAGGCTGCTAAGAAGAGTTTCACTTGTTGGGGCACCTGGGTGGCACAGCGGTTAAGAGTCTGCCTTTGGCTCAGCGCGTGATCCCGGCGTTATGGGATCGAGCCCCACATCAGGCTCTTCCGCTATGAGCCTGCTTCT
>NW_023234265.1:0-973 GCF_002007445.2 Ailuropoda melanoleuca | reverse complement strand
TAGGACTACAGTGCCATGTTGATCTCCATCAGTAGAACTTAAATTTGAAGACTGTCTATGTAATATGACCAGTGGGCTAATTACAGATGTGTGTGGTTTAGGGCTGCAAGTATAAAGGTTGTTCTTGCATGTGTCAGGAGTTACATGATCAGAACATTGTAAAGGAACCTGAAAATATTGGTGTACATTATTTTATTTTAAAAAAGATTTTATATATTTATTTGAGAGAGAGAAAGCGAGCACAATTCAGGGGATGGGGGGTGAGGGGCAGAGTAAGAGGGAGAAGCAGACTCTCCAATGAGCAGGGAGCCTGATATGAGATTCGATCCCAGGTCCCTGAGATCATGACCTGAGCCGAAGGCAGATGCTCAACCGACTGAGCCACCCAGATGCCCAAATTTTAAATGGTTTATTTAACACAAGGTAAAAACGTAAGACACTCTAAGTTATATACACCTACACATGAATTTAGTTTGGGGATTCAATCAAAATGCTTTTTCCAGACTTCGAATTTGTAGCAGGTTTTTTTTGCCTTCAACTTTTCTCAACAAATAGTCCTCAATATATAGAGTATAGTAGTGTTGGCAAATACGTAGAATATAGAAAAGGGAGGTAATAGAGTCTACATATACATATACTCATCGGTACGACATTCAGTATATAAAGGTGTAGGGAGTATTCCTGTAAAGTAGCTATCCATTATGTGAATGTTGGACACCAGGGGAGATTTCCTAATTTAAAAAAGAAAAAAAAAAAGCAAACTCAGAATGAAAAGCTAAGACAGCCATTTGCCCCACTTGGAGTTGAATGCTGGTTTGGGGAAGCACGGTTGGGGCTGTCAATTGAGTTGTCTTATGCACCCTGAAGAACTTAGATTAAAAGTGGCATTATATCTGCACACAATAGAAAAAATGTTATTTTTCAAGATGAATATTCCACTTGTGAAAGAAAAAAAGATAGCACTTTTTTTTTT
>NW_023234264.1:0-744 GCF_002007445.2 Ailuropoda melanoleuca | reverse complement strand
AAAATAAAATAAGATGAAACATAGAGAGAGGCAAACCATAAGAGATTCTTTCTAGGAAACAAACTGAGGGTGGCTGGAGCGAAGGTGAGTGGGGGCAAGGGGTAATTGGGTGATGGACATTAAGGAGGGCACTTGATATGATGAGTACTGGGTGTTATAAGTAACTGATGAATCACTAAATTCTACCTCTGAAACTAATAAAACACTATATGTTAACTAACTTGAATTTAAATTAAAAAAATTTAAAAATAAACATATAAATTTCAAAAAAAAAAAGAAAAGAANAAAAAAAAAAAAAAAAGAAAAGAAAAAAAGGATGGAAAGTAATAGGGATTTGCCAAGAGACTTGTATCACATAGCAGATGTAACAATAGGTCATGGAGGGAGAGGTTCCAGAATGAGAAAGGAATGAAGAAAAGGAAAATCAAATAAGAGATGCATTTTCTCTGAGCCTGGAGATTTAAGGTGGCTATCAAGTCCCACAGAAGATTAATGAAAAATGACACACAACACAGAATACCCTGATACAAATCCTCAATTCAAATAAAAGGGAAAAAAATCCTTAAAATCATTGGGGAAGAAAGAAAAGTTTTTCTAAAAAAAGATAGAAAATCTGCACCATGGGACTTCTCATCTACACAACGGTAATTGAAGGACATCTGTGGGTGATGGAAATAAGGTATCTGCTATTCAAAAATGCTATACTGTTATAATTCCAGTTATAACAGCCACTTGTTATAATTG
>NW_023234263.1:0-972 GCF_002007445.2 Ailuropoda melanoleuca | reverse complement strand
GCAGTGAAAGGGCATGAGTCTTTCTGTGTAGGGTCGTAGAATGATTGCATTGAGCATTGCATAGGCACTTCTGTGGTCAGTGGAGAAGGGCAAGGAGCCAACAGACTGTGCAGGGAGTTCGCTAGGACCCTTCATACACCCTCGGATCCTGAAACCAGGGGACCCAAGCAGCCAGGACTCTTTACTTCTCTACTCAGGCCTGAAGCTTGTGGGGCCGAGAAATTACTCTTTTCCCCTCTCAACACCTGTTCTCCCTCCTGCTGGGATAGGGTCTGGAAGAGTTGACCTTTGTTCTAACTTCCCCAAGAGCTATACCTGAGCTCACTGGCCAGTGAAGAGCAGAGAACACTGGAGAAAGGGAGGAACAGGGACAGCGTGCATAGCAGAAGGGACCCAGCTTGGAAGGGGTCCGTGAGCTGGCGGTCCGATTCTTCCAGAATATCTGGGCGGGGCGGATTTCCCCTGGAGAAGCCTGATGCCCTGGTTTCACCTGTGCTGTTAAATTCAGTGGTGTTTTTGTTTTTGAGTGAGGGACTGATCTGTAGCTTTCTATCTAATTAATTCTCTTAACTCTTTTTCTGGAGGTGGAAGGAAAGACTTGGGAGCCAGGAATAATTTCTCTCCCATTCCAGGACCAGCCTTATTTAAGAGAATAAATAGGTAAAGGGGACGCCTGGGTGGCTCAGTCAATTAAGCATCTGCCTTCTGCTCAGGTCATGATCCCAGGGTCCTGGAATCGAGTCCCCCGTCGGACTCCTTGCTCAGCGGGAAGCCTGCTTCTCCTGCCTGCTGCTCCCCCTGCTTGTGGACTCCCTCTCTCTCTGAAAAATGAATAAATAAAATCTTAACAAAAACAAAAGAATAGGTAAAGTGGAATGATTTCAAGGAAGCACCCCATTTCCAACTTCTTTTTTTTTTTTTTAAAGATTTTATTTATTTATTTGACAGAGATAGAGACAGCCAGCAAGAGAG
>NW_023234262.1:0-972 GCF_002007445.2 Ailuropoda melanoleuca | reverse complement strand
TGCACATCCAGAGCAGATCTTATTGTAGGGCTCGATCTCAAGACCCCCAACATCATGGCCTGAGCCGAAATTAAGAGTCGGAAGCTTAACTGACTGACCCACCCAGGTGCCCCCACAGTGTGATGTCTGAGAGGGATTTTTATTTAATCAAGGACAAGCAGACCACTAAGGAGCAATGGTTGGTGTTATGGACGGAGCAAATGCCTACAAAACCTTCCCAAGAAAGCATGACATCTGGCTTCCAGGATCCCAGTCTCTCGGGGAATAAGGAAGTCCACTCCCTGGCACTTCAGAAAACTTGGCAAATTTTGGAGACCTCAAAAAGAGGAAAATTCACTGAGATGTATAGGCACAGCATGCAAATTTTATTGGAGAAAGTATTGGGGTCTCTGTTTCCTACCCTTGGGATAGAAGAATGATAGAGGCTTTGGAAAGTCTCATTCGAGATTCATTTTGAAAATTTCCTAAAGAAGTCTGTTCTTTGGAATTAATAGTTGCTTAATACTGTTAGGCTGAGCAAATTCAAGGAGGCTTTTCCAGTTAATTAAGATTCTTGCTGCATCCATGTAAGTCATCAGGCCATGCGTGATAAAACCAGTCTTCTGGGAACAACAATAATTGTTGGAGACTGTTTATGATCACAAAGTGGCAACACCGTTAAAATGGTCCACAATTTAGAAACAGGTAAGGGAGATTGCTGAGTGTTCTTTCTTTCTGTGTGATGCTGTGCTTGCTTCACTATCGTCTGAGATATTTTACAACTCTATAAGGAAAGAGAGGTGTTTTACACATTTCCGCCTTATAGATATGCAAACAATTTTTTGTCTGGTGGAATATATAACCCAAAGTTACATATTACAACTCTCTTGGAGAGTTGACCCTAGATTCTCAAATGAACTTTGAACCAATTATAATATCCTACTGGTTCCCTCATTAACCAATGAGGTGAGCAAAACTTTGTTTATACTTGCA
>NW_023234261.1:0-972 GCF_002007445.2 Ailuropoda melanoleuca | reverse complement strand
ATTGGCTCTGGAAGGGGGCGCGTCCTCCGGGGCCTCCCTCGTGGACCGCAGGGCTATTGCTGCGTGCTTCCGGGCCTCCGTGTCCCCCACCCTCACAGGTCTGCGCTTGGCCAGCTAAGCTTGCTGCAAGGGGAAGCCACCCAGCATCCAGGGGTCACCTTGTTCCGCGACGCCCAGACTCCTTCCCGGAGCGCGGGGCTGCGACGGAGGCTGCCCGAGGGTCCAGCGTGAATTCTGAATCTGCCCGTAAGGCCCCCGGAAACGCGCTCCTGGTCTGTGCACGGTAGCCGTGCCGGCGCGGGCAGAAGGCCTGCCCCGTGCAAATGGGGGACTGCACCCTGAGCCACGCCACCCCGTAGACAAACCTCAGATGCGTGCTCCGTGGGAGATCCCAGACCCCTGTGATTCCCACACAGGCCACTCCGCGGACGCAGAAGCCCATTCGTGGTCACCAGCGTCTGGGGAGGGGGCTGGACACGGGTTGCGAGTGGCTCTCTTTTGCAGACAGGGGAATGTTCTGGAAATAGAGGCAGGTGGGAGTTGCACCCCCCAGGGAACTTGCTCCGGGCGCCCAAGTGTGCGTGTTACATGGGCGAAATGTCTGCACGGCGAATTCGATCTCGGTGAAGCTGTTTGGGGGAAAAAAAAAAAAAGTTACCCAAAGAGGGGATTCAAATGGGCAGACTCGGAAGCATCCTTTGAGGACGTTTTGTAATTTTGGAAGCAGCAAAAGGGGCAAAGCTTCTTGGGAAGGAGAGTCTGAACGAGCAGGAGAGAAACTCAGGGCAGCCCTGGCCAGCCTCAGCTGATTTAAAACATTTTGGGTTTTTTGTTTTTTTAGAGAAAATGCACATGGATAAGGGTCTCCAGGTGAGCATATCAGACGGAGAAATTTTGGTAAATGTGGGAGGGGGACCAAGCACCAGCACCCTGGGATTGGAGAGCCTCTGAGCCGTCTGCCCAGGCAAGGGG
>NW_023234260.1:0-972 GCF_002007445.2 Ailuropoda melanoleuca | reverse complement strand
GCGGCTCGGGCTCCAGAAAACGTGATTAAGTAGGTACCGTGTGCCAGACCTGCCCCGGGCACTAGGCACCAAGAGGGGGAAGAGGCAGGAACGGTGCCAGAGGAGCTCACAGCTGCATAAGAAGACAGGCAATTATGGAGGAGAAAAAGCGAAATAACTGAGTTACGTGTAAGATGCAGAGATAGTGCAGACATATGGTTGGCAGTCTGCCAGCACGTCAGGAAAAGACTGTTTGGAGGGGGTAGTATCTGGACTGCATTTGGAAGGACAAATACATAGCCAGGAGAAGGGGTAGGGGTTTGAAGGTCACTTTCTAGACAGAGTCTCCTGACCCCGTGAATTCAAAGGTAAGCACAACTCAGAGGCGGTCTCCAGGGCAGTGGCTTATAAACTTCCAGAAGTACATTAGAATTGACTTAGGTTCAGGGACATAGGGGAATCCCTATCTTTTAGTAAATGCCTCAAGGCGTCTTTTTCTTAAGCTCCTCCTCCTGAAACCCGTCAAGACAGAAAGAGAGCCCAAGGTTGGGAGGAGGGAGAGAGCATGGCATACAAACAGAAACAACCAGGATTTCCACGGGGGCGTCCTTGGACATATGAAAGGCACATGCATCCCGAATAACTGTGAGTAAAGCACTGGCTTCCACAGGAGGGAGGGACCAGGATGTTATCTGCTCCATCTTACGTTCCCACCTTGCAAATAAGTCTTAAAACACAGCTACTTACCAGTTTTGTTACCAACCCACCTTCCCCTAGGGTTCTCTGCCAGGAACCAGAGGAACATGAAACTGCTTTCTCATCCCGGTCCTGTCTCTTGATCACCTTCCCACACTCCCTGCTTTCTCCTGGGTGAATTCTCACTGATCATGAAGGCCCATTCAAAAAGACACTTTGTGGGTCTTCCTAGGGATAGTTTTTAAGAGAGAGAGCGTGCACGGGGGGGGGGGGGGGGGGGGGGGGGGGGGGGGGGGG
>NW_023234259.1:0-2477 GCF_002007445.2 Ailuropoda melanoleuca | reverse complement strand
GATTTCTCTCATCTATGGAACATAAGAACTAGGAAGACCGGTAGGGGAAGAAAGGGATAAAGAAAGGGGGGATAACCAGAAGGGGAGTGAAGCATGAGAGACTATGGACTCTGAGAAACAAACTGAAGACTTTAGAGGGGACGGGGGTGGGGGAATGGGATAGGCTGGTGATGGGTCATAAGGAGGGCACGTATTGCATGGTGCACTGGGTGTTATACGCAACTTATGAATCATCGAACTTTACATCGGAAACCGGGGATGTACTGTATGGTGACTAACATAATGTAATAAAAAAAATTTTTTTAAAAAGCCACCGGGTGCTCAGGGGGCCCTGCCTGTCCTCCTGCCCTGAAGGCTCGGTGGCGCCCCGAGGGGCCCGGGTGGCTGTGCGGTGGCATTGAGTCCAGCGCTGTGGTTCTGGTGTCCCCAAACCCCAGAGCTGCTTTTATAGCCCCCTGGGGAGGGGCACCTCAGCATTGGACCTACGGTTAGGGTTAGGCCCCAAGGAGATCCTCAGTCCGGATCCGAAGGCAGTGCAGGGAGTGGAGTGGAAGTCTGACGTGAGGGCGTGGGGAGGGGGAGCGTGGGCCCCAGGGTTGCGGCACGGGGGGCGGTCAAAAGTCGCTGTTTTTTTTTTTTCTCCCTCTGTAAAGCTCTGGATTTGGACTGCTCACACTTGCTTTCAGATTTTGTCATCTACAGTGAGCAGAGTTGACCTGGAAGTCCTTTCCCTATCACGGGTTGCTGGGATGGCATCAAGACCCTCCGGACCCACCGAGAGCAGTGTGGTGTATTCCCTGTGTGTGCTCTCTGTATGAGTGTGGACAAAACTGACATTCAGAAACAGGCCACTTTTCTGAATTTAGAAGCTATTTAAGGAAGCCAGTTTCATTGAAAAATCAAAATTAACTAATACGGAAAACCTAGAATTTTTAACTGAAACTGTGGACAAATTGGAGTGTGGAAATGAGAAGAAAAATTTAAAAAAGAAACCAAGGGGCGCCTGGGTGGCACGGCGGTTAAGCGTCTGCCTTCGGCTCAGGGCGTGGTCCCGGAGTTATGGGATTGAGCCCCACATCAGGCTCCTCCGCTGTGAGCCTGCTTCTTCCTCTCCCACTCCCCCTGCTTGTGTTCCCTCTCTTGCTGGCTGTCTCTATCTCTGTCGAATAAATAAATAAAATCTTTAAAAAAAAAAAACCAATTTCTCTAAAAGTGAGGCAGCCAACTTGAAAGAAGGAATTCAGAAAATCGATGCGAACATACCTGTAGAAAACAGTTCAGATTTCCCATCGTGGTGGCTTCACATCTGTTAAACTGCCACGGCTCTGCTCACAGTGACAGTTGAAATGGAAGGGGAGGTGTGCCTCATCATCAGGTTGCCGTGGCGATGGCTCATGCTAGAGCCTTCAGAGCCCAAGGCAGCTCTGCACACTGTGGATTGATAGAGGAAAGTGGGTCGGGGTTGGGTAGATGGATGATGGGTATGAAAGAGGACATAGGTCAGCACTAAGTGTTGTATGTAAGTGATGAATGACTGAATTCTACTCCAGAAACCAATACTGTACTGTATGTTAACTAACTAAAAAACAAAACAAAACAAAACAAAAAAAAGGATACCACTGGCGGGGACACATAAGAGACTTAAATTTTCATTTTACATCTGCTACTCTATAAAACTTTTATTAGTAAAACACTGTTTAAAAAAGTCTTTTCCTGGGTTTCCTGGGTGGCTTAGTGGGTTAAGCGTCTGCCTTCAGCTCAAGTCAGGCTCCTGGACTCCAGGGATCAAACCCAGCATCAAGCTCCCCACTCAGTGGGGAGTCTGCATCTTCCTCTGCCCCTCACCCCACTCGTGCACTCTGTCTTGCTCTCTTTTGCTCTCTCAAATAAATAAGATCCCCAGGATGTCCCTGTTTTCCTTCCAGGGAGCCCATTGGAGCCCATTGGAGTGACACTTACTGATGTCTCAGGGGATGACTGCCTGAGCCACAAGCTAAGTATGCAAACATGTCTCCCTCATTTTCCAATAAATTTCATTAATTTGGATTCCAAGTTTCCTTTCTGCAGGGGATAGAAAAACATTCTTGGAAACACTGGATTTCTCCTGTGTTTCAGATTATAAAGGTCCTTCGTGCATTGACCTCCCTCTCTCCTGCCCTCCATCCTGAATTTCCGTTGTGTAATGTGGATAGTTCTGTGTGGACAGCGGGTCCTCCCCACCACTGGATGGGGCCTCCCGTGGTGTGTGTGCAGGTCATGGGGCCAGGCTACTCTTGCAGTGGGTGTCCTGCATGGACTCATGAGATGAGGCAGGTCCCACCTGGGCAGGACCCTCTGGCTGCTGAGGTCAATCTGTGCACTCTGAGTGTTTGGAGCCCAAACCTCTCTGCTGGTTTCACCCCTTGCCCATCAGCTCCCTAGAGCTGTCATGCAGGGGGCCACATACATTGTAACCATCTGCTGGACCAGCAACATGC
>NW_023234258.1:0-972 GCF_002007445.2 Ailuropoda melanoleuca | reverse complement strand
GTTGTGTTAATGGTTGAGACCCGTTCAGCCCAGGGGCCTCAGGCCCGAGGCCACCTCGGCCTCCTGAGACAGGGAGCCGGCGCTTTCCTCGGGAGAACGGGCCGGCGCCCTACGACGGCTGCTGCTGCTGCTGCTTGAAGAGGTCCACCAGGTCTTGGAACTGGGAGGTCCAGTCCTCCCAGAAGGGGTAGAACCACTGGCGGACGGACTCGGCCGCCTGGTCAAAGGAGCCTTTGACCTCCTCGGCTTTCTTGCGGAGGTGGCTGTGGAGCGCCTTGGCGCGGCTGCTGAGCTGCTCGTGGACCTTCCTCCTCTGGTCGCCCACCGCCTGCTGCAGGGCCTGGAGCCGCTGCTGCCCCCTTTCGCGGAGGTTGGCCAGGTACGGCTGCAGGCTCTGGCGGACGGCCTGGACCTTCTCGTTGGTGTTGGCCCTCACCTCGTCTGTGTAGGCGGCGAACTTGCGCTGGATCTCCTCGGTGTCCTTGGTCAGGCGTTTCCTCAACTTGCGCACGAACAGGTTGAACTGCGAGTGGACCACGTCCACGTTGTGGCCGATCATCAGGCGGGCGTCGTTGGTGTACTGAGTCACTTTGCCCTTGGCCTCCTCCATGTCCGCCCTCAGCTTCCCAGAGAGGGCGGACACCTCAGAGGTCAGGCGGTCCTGCAGGTCCTGGGCGTAGGGGCCGAACTTGGCCCGCAGGCTATCGGTGTAGATCTCCAGCTCCGCCATGGTGTCGGTGATAAGGCCATCCAGTTCCTTGTTGAGCTGCGAGGTCTTTATCTGGGCGGTGACATCATCTGCCAGGTCTCCCGCTTTGGAGACGTAATCCCAGAATACCTCCACCGTTTCTTCCCACTTGGATTTGGACTCTTCCGGGGCGACCGGGTTTGCCCAGGTGCCGCCCAGGAACGCTGCAGTGAGGAATAGAGCAAAGAACTTCATCTTGGCCCAGTCGGTCTCTTCTCTTCCGC
>NW_023234257.1:0-972 GCF_002007445.2 Ailuropoda melanoleuca | reverse complement strand
TCCCTTTGGCCCCAACTCCCTGAGGCCCAGCCTTGTTAGTTGTCACACTACTGAGCCCCCGCCTCCCCAGACTCCGCCTCCCCAGTGCTTCAATTCCCTGAGAGCCCCACTAAACTCCACTCCAAGTCCTGACTCTGCTTGGCCAAGCTCCTTACCTGTCTCTGGATTTGTCTGCACTTTCTTCTCAGGTCTCTCTCTTCTGAGGGGGAAAAAAAAGGCCATGGGTAAGTGATTTCTCCTGTTTATGGAGTTGGCAGGAAAACACACAGAGCCAGAGAAGAAGGCTGGGCTTGGTATGCCACTAGCTATAGAAGTTGTGTGGGGTTTGAACAGAGGGTATTGCTTGGCACCAGGGCTAGACTTTGGTTTGGGGGCCGTGGACCAGTACCTTGGAAGTTTGGGAAAGGCAGGTTGTTTTGTTCGGGTCAGAGCGATGTGTTCTTCTCTAGACTAGAAAGGTTCTCAGCTCTGATGAGCAAAATGTGAGTTAGGAGGGTTAATCCTTGGTGCTTTTCCTCCGGGGTCCTTCCCACCTCTTCACCTTGCCCTCTTTCATGGCCTTTCCTTTCTGCCCTGGTTCAGAGCTTGCTTTCTTCACCTTTGCCTCTCCCACGGGGCTCAGCAAACAGTATGCTTACACATGTTCCTTGAACGAATGAAGATTCTTCCACCTGACTTTGCTGCCTCCTTCATGTTTTGGCTTCTTTCTCACTGGAGATTCTGAAATTGTCTGTGTCGTATCTTCTTAGGGAGGACATTGGTGTTCACTTTGTAGAATAACAGGTCCAGTTTAATAAGATGTCCTCCATCACCAGAGAGGATTTGAGGGGCTGCCTCCTCCAGCCTCAAGGAGCTAAATATCTATTTTTACAGCTGCTGCAAGGTCCCCTGGGGTGTGGCAGCCTAGGGGTCTTTAAAACACTGAGTCACTGAGAGGCAGTTTGCTGTTATCACAAAACATATTTGCAACTC
>NW_023234256.1:0-972 GCF_002007445.2 Ailuropoda melanoleuca | reverse complement strand
AAAAAAAATAGATACAGATTTTTAGGTGAATTTCATCTATTTATTCATTTTTTTCATTACATTTTCAACAAAATACAATGAATCCTTGAAGAGCATTTTTGTTCGTGAAACTATCTCAAGTATCAATATGTATTTCTGAAAGGCTTTATCTTTAAACAATTCTTTGGAGGTTTTTTTTTTTTTTACTATTTTGATTTGTTTATGGAATAGATAATTATACAGGCTGCAGAACTACTCTTGCTAAGGCTGGATAATCAGATTTAAACATATAATTTTATAACATGGTTCTGGCTCCCCCCCAAAAAAGACTCAGAATCACTTTTTTTTCCTTTTGACTAAGCAATTCTTTTCAGTTGAAGTATTGAGACACACATAAAATTACACAAAATAAAAATGCACAACTCTATGAATTATCATTTTAAAAACCCACATTTCATTTTTAACATAGATATTCAATTCACCGAGCACCAGTTATTAAAAAGACAGATTTTACTTTGCACTGTCACCTCCGTTAGCAATTAAATCTATCTATACATGGACTATTTCTTATCTCTTTTCCATTTAATTTGGCCTATATGTTTATCATTGTGTCAGTGCTACTGTCAGACTTTTTAACAAGTTCTTTCCCCTCATTCTTCCTCAAAAGTGTCTAGACATTCTTGGTCATTTGTAATTTCATGTAAAACTTTGTATCAGCTGATAAATTTTTTTTCAGCTGATTAATTTCTAGATATAGTTGTGCAGTGACATTGGTTGGGGCTGACTGACCCTAGATAAATTTGAGAGATAATTGACAAATTTTCATTATCCACTCTTCCAATCCATAAGCAACTGTGTTTTCTTTTTTTATGTGGGTCTTTAATCTCTCTCACTAAAATTTTATTGTAACTTTCCACAGTTTTTTATATCTCTGTTATGTATATTTCTACATGTTAGATAATTTTTTTGCCATTATAAGTATTATCTATTTTT
>NW_023234255.1:0-972 GCF_002007445.2 Ailuropoda melanoleuca | reverse complement strand
CCATAACGCCAGGATCACGCCCTGAGCCGAAGGCAGGCGCTTAACCGCTGTGCCACCCAGGCGCCCCTGAGATAATTATTATTAAACAATTATAATTACAGTGATAAATATTTAAAGTGCAAATGTTCCTAACAATGTTGTGCATTTGGCTTATCAATTTCTCCAACTATAGCTTGGATGTGTTGGAAGATAAAATTATTGATATTTTCTGCTCTCTAAGGGGTAGCAATAGAGAGGGTTTGAGGATTATTTATTTGTTATGTTATTAATGTACACATAAGCTCATTGAAAAAAAATGAAGCTGTCCTTGCGTACCTGCATGGCGCCATGAATTTTATAATCAAGGAAGAATGTGTGCAATGATTGCAATTGCTATATTTCAGCTTTGAAACAAAATCTAGCAGTGTTATGAATCAGAATGGGTCCGTAATAATTTTGAAATGAATCTATGCTCAAATAGTTAGACATACCTACATGAGACATTTTGCTACTAAACTTCTTTGAATGTGACGTTACTAATTGCTTTACGTTAATATTTTATGAAAACATGTCATAAACTAGATTTAATTTATACATTAGAAACTAAAATCCTTGTTCATAAGATTGGTCAACAACATTTATTAAGCAAACACAATGGGAATGAATATTACACATATTACCTTTTAAACTAATGCCAATCTCAAGAATTCTAAAATTACATGAGATGTTTTTATACCTAGCAGTGACTAAGCCCTAACCATTTGCTTAGGGAATAATAAGTGGTCTTCCAAAATGTGTCTTTCCCTCTTTCTGGTAACATGGTAATAGTATATTTCCCTCTTCCCTTGCAGTGAGGTGTGTCTACCTAAGTAATTATCAATGGAATGTGAGCAAAAGTGATGCTTTCCACTTCCATGTTTAGTACTCAAGACAGTGGCCTTGTCCTCTCCACTGAGAGAACAGTTAGGGACCATAGTTATTCAGCGTTGAGAC
>NW_023234254.1:0-972 GCF_002007445.2 Ailuropoda melanoleuca | reverse complement strand
CATGGTTCTGGAGGCTAGCAGTCCCAGATCAAGGTGCAGCACGGTGGTTATCGCTTGCTCGTCCTTTCAGAGAGCTGCCTTCTCATTGTGTCCTCATGGCCTTTCCTCAGTGTGTGCATACACGGAGCTCTCTGGTGTCTCTTCTTATAAGAACACTAATCCTATGGGACCAAGGCCTTACTCTTATGACCTCACTTCATCTCAATTACTTCCTTAATCCAGAAACATCCACATTGGGGTTAGGGTTTAACATACAAATTTGAAGGACACGTATACATTTAGTCCATACTGGTCAGTTCTATTTCAAATTCACCCACTCCTCTGCGGTTACCCTAGTCCATATCACCATAGCTTTCCTCTGAGCTATTGTAACTACTTAAGCTTCCTAACTGGGCTTCTTGAGTTACTTCTGTGTCCATAATGTAACCCCCTTTTCTGCACTTCAATTGTAGTGAGCTTGAGAACCAAAAAAATTGGGCACATCAGTGCCTGAAATACATTAGTGACTTCTTTTTTTCTTTAAATAGAGACCCAAATCCTTAATACTTCTTTCTAGTAAGGCCCCTGTGTTCTAGCCCCCACCAATTTCTCGAACCTCAAATTGTACTGTTTCCCCTGCTTTCTGGAATTTGCTCACATTGACTTTCTTTTAGTTTTCCCAGCCTGTTTCTTTATCCATAATACCCAGTGGTTTTTCAGATGCTTACTCCATCATTACTACCTTTCCTCTTCCTACCATATACTTTTCTTTCATCGACTCTACCACAGTATTATGTTAATATTTCTGTGATTCTTTGAATCGCATAAGATGGCAAGTCCATCAGCATAGGAGTTGCCCTCCTGTCCATCTCTCCATCCTTGATCCCAATCATTGCAGGTAAGCCCTAAATATTTGTTGAATGACTGAGAAAACTAAGAATGTACTAAATCTTTTTAGTGATCTGTCAACATTAAGTGATAATATTGCCTTTT
>NW_023234253.1:0-972 GCF_002007445.2 Ailuropoda melanoleuca | reverse complement strand
CTGTCTATACATTTATCATCTTTCCTTGATTTAAAAATATCAGAAATAATACAGATAATATCACTGACTAGTAACAGCTAAAAGTTTATAGCTTTTACCTGTTTTGAGAAAACACTTGTAAAGCATACCTTATATCTGATGAGGATTGTTTTCGGAAATTATAGAAACATTTGTTGCCTCTTTAAAATATATATATTGAGTAAACTTCAAGTCTATCTTCTAGATGTTGAAGTCTTTTTCTAAATAGCCTTTTAGTCCTTTCAACTTATATGTAGAAATGTTTTATATTCCATTATAAGCTGGGGTAACATGAAAATATACTTAACAACCTGAGTGGCAAAGGACCCAACTATCCCTGTGCACAAAGGCTAGAAGCAATTATGTAGCCACTTTGGGGTAACAGCTGATCAGTGCAGATAACAAGCAACAGTGTCTCTCTTCTAGAACATGACAAACATTGAGTCGAAACATAATTAGACAACATACTTTTAATTTAATGATAGCGTGTTGTAGATACGTATTTGTAATTAATGCAACAATTTCTTTTAAATCCTACAGTAAACCATGATTCCTCAAATACCCTCAATCAACCTGTGGAGATAAGTAATAATGCATATCATATCTGGTGATTCTCACAACAGAGGAACAAATTCAGTTTTTGAATTCATACATATTGATATTTCATACATATGTGTGTGTTTGTGTATGTAAGTGTATATAATTTTAGTCCTGCTGACGCACATGAAATATAAAAGTTACGGTATTATCAGGATCAAACTTTCACCTAAGTTCTGCAAACAGGACTCCAGTTTTTTGCAGAGAGAGAGAGATCCTAACCTAAACACAATCAAAAAATCAAGAAAACCTTTTAGAAAGTGACCTTGAGTTGAAAAAAGTACAATTTTCCACAATCTGGAAAATTCTGGGTTGCCAAGTATTCCTAAGGTGGGGAGGCAGGAGGACTGCAGGATC
>NW_023234252.1:0-1730 GCF_002007445.2 Ailuropoda melanoleuca | reverse complement strand
ATTAATTATTAGTATATTCTTATTTTATTGAGTGATAGATTTAAAACTTCTTTTTCTTATGTATTTTCCTTCGTTCTGGGCACAAGATAGAGTGGGTATAGTAATTGATCTTCATACATATTAGGTAAGATTGTAGCTTAACAAATCTAGGTGTCTTATTTGTATTATAGATATATATGCCTAGAAAGAATTAGGATATGTATATTTAGGAAATTACTAAGAATTTTTTTTTAAGTTTTTGCAGTGTATCTTGTATATTTGTAATGAGAACAAAAGTGATAATATTTTATAAAATCATATGGTTNTTTCTCTCATCTATGGAACATAAGAACTAGGAAGATCGGTAGGAGAAGAAAGGGATAAAGAAAGGGGGGGTAATCAGAAGGGGGAATGAAGCATGAGAGACTATGGACTCTGAGAAACAAACTGAGGGCTTCAGAGGGGAGGGGGGTGGGGGAATGGGATAGGCTGGTGATGGGTAGTAAGGAGGGCACATATTGCATGGTGCACTGGGTGTTATATGCAACTAATGAATCATGGAACACTACATCAAAAACCAGGGATGTACTGTATGGTGACTAACATAAAAAAATATTATTATAAAAAAAAAGAAAAATGTTGAATTGGGAAGTAAAATGCCAAATTTACAAAAAAAATCCTAGGACAAAGCTATGTAACTAACTAGTTTATGGTGGTTAAAGTCCTCAATGAATAGATTGAGGAATTTTAGATTTATGTTCTTGGCTCAGAGTTTGTGGTTTTAGTCTCATCTTTCATGTAATTTTTCCCCAAAATTATGAAGCCTTGGAGATATGACTTTATAATGGAACTTCTGACAGATCCCTTTAACTGCATGTCACTTATACACAGGCTAATTTGTTACTCTTTGGAGGTGTTTTAGCCTGTGAGGTGGAATATATGTTCTATATAAAGGTTGGTTTTTAATTAATAAGCTGTTTTTCTTGTTTTTGGCCGATATGAATTGATTGTAACTTTAGTGTACAGCCTTCTCCCCATTGTCCTTGGTTTAGCTTTCTGTGGTTTTAGTTATTTGTGGTCAACTGTGGTCTAAAACACATAAAATGGAAAATTCCAGAAATACACAATTCATAAGCTTTAAATTGTGCGCCATTCTGAGTAGCATGATGAAATCTCTTGCCAACCTGGTTGGGATGTGAATCATCCCTGCAGTGTATTTACATTGTATAGGTTGCCTGCTAGTCATTTAGTAGCAGTGTCAGTTATCGGATTCACTGTATCACGGTGTTTGTGTTCAAGTAACCTTTATTTTACTTAATAATGGCCTCAAATTGCAAGAGTAATTATGCTGGCAATTTGGATATGCCAGAGAAAAGCTGTAAAGAGCTTCCTTTAAGTGAGAAGGTGAAAGTTCTTGACTTAAAAAGAAAAAAAAATCATATGCTGAGGTTGCCAAGATCTATGNGAAAAAAAAATCATATGCTGAGGTTGCCAAGATCTATGGTAACTTCTATTGCAGTATATTGTTATAATTGTTGTATTTTATTATTAACTAATCTATTACTGTGCCTGTTATAAATTTAGCTTTATCATAGTTATTTATGTATGTATAGGAAAAAATATGGTATATATAGGCATCCACTGGCGGTTTTGGAACATATTTTCCCCAGATAAGGGTAGACTACTGTTCCATTTTCCATGTAAAAATGGAACAAATTTAGTCTTTGCCATATCCATCATCTGCATAACCC
>NW_023234251.1:0-972 GCF_002007445.2 Ailuropoda melanoleuca | reverse complement strand
GATCCCAGAACACTGGGATCATGCCCTGAGCCGAAGGCAGACGCTTAATGACTGTGCCACCCAGGAGCCCCTGGGTGTATGTTTTAATCTAGTGTCTGTAGGATGTGTGTTTCAATCTATTGTGCTCTGGGGGGTTTCAAAACTATTTCCAAATCTGTTTCTCTGATTGTTACAACCCCGTGGGACTCAGGAAGGCAAGCCCCCCCCCCCGGCCACCAGTGCCAGGCAATCAAGGAAAGTCCCTGTGTGGTCTATGTGCACCCCCAGCTTTAACAAGGCAGCTGGAGAGTGCAGGGGCAGGGCATGCCTTCCAGCTTTAACAGGGCATCAGGAGAGAGTAAGAGTCATGTGTGCCCACCAGCTTTAGGAGGTGAGCTAGAGAGTGTAGGAACTGTGCTAACAAGTTAAAGGGAGAGTGCAAAAATGGTGCCCACCAGCACCTCCATTTGGAAGTCCCAGCAGGCCTCTGCCCCTCTTCAAGATTAGCAAATGGATCTCCTTCACAATAGTCTAAACACTTTTCAAACTGCTCCTTTGATGCTGAGCTCTGGGGTGAATGAGTGTGTGTGAGCCCTTGAAGAGCAGTATCTCGGTTCCCTATCACTCTTTGGGTCTCCAGGACATAAGCCCTGTTGTTTTTCAAAGCTAGACATTTTGGGGGCTCATGTCTCTGTTCAGGTCCCAAGGGTTGCAGTGCCTGCTGTGGGCCACAAGCCCCTTGCTCCTCAGGGAAGCTTTGTGAGACCTGTCCCAACTGTGGGCCGCTCTGCTACAGGTGGAGTTGTTGGCAAGAGCACGTTGTGCCTCTCCTACCGGTTTTGATGTTGCCCCTTTATCCTTTGTTGCAGAGCAGCTGTTCAGAGACTTTCCAGGTCTTTCTCTAAAGGAACTGCTCAATATATGAGGTAGCTATATATTTGGTACATCTGTGAATTCAGGATCTTCCTACAATGGCATTTTGGATGCCCCCCC
>NW_023234250.1:0-972 GCF_002007445.2 Ailuropoda melanoleuca | reverse complement strand
GAGAGAGAGAGAGAGAGAGAGAAAGAGAGGGAGGGAGGGCACGTGCAGGAACGGGGAAGCAGCAGCAGGAGAGGGAGAAGCAGGTTCCCCACTAAACAGGGAGCCCAAACCGGGGCTCGATCCCAGGAGCCCAAGATCATGACCTGAGCCAAAGGCAGACGCTTCCCTGCCTGAGCCCCCCAGGCCCCTCCGGGTGATGTTGTAAGGGCCGATCTGTCGGGGCCCAGGAAGCCTGCCTTTGTGCCTCCCGCCGCAGGACGAAGAGCTGCTGGGCCACGTCCAGAGCGCCATTCTGCAGGTACAGGGCGACTGCGAAAAGCTCAACATCACCACCAGCAACCTCATCGAAGACCATCGGCAGAAGCAGAAGGACATTGACGTGAGGGGCCCGCAGGGCCGCTGGGGTGGGGGGCGAGGCCGTTCCTGTCCTGGCTCCTCATTCTCTGCTCCCTCGCCTCCCAGGTGTTGTACCAGGGTCTAGAGAAGCTCGAGAAGGAAAAGGCCAACAGGGAACACCTGGAGATGGAGATTGGCGTGGTAAGGGCCAGGCCCAGAAGAGCCGCCCTATGTCCCACGAGGTCTTACCGGTCATTCTGTGAAAGGCCAGGAGTGGAGGGGAGCCCAGGGGCGAGCTCAGTGTCCAGGCTTGACGCCTCAGGGCAATGGGGCCCCTCCATGGCTCTCTTCCACCTGGGGGGCACCCCTCCTCTCTTTCTGGGTAGAAAGCCGATAAGAGCGCCCTGGCAGCCAAAGTGAGCCGTGTCCAGTTTGATGCCACCACGGAGCAGCTGAACCACATGATGCAGGAGCTGGTGGCAAAGATGAGTGGGCAGGAGCAGGACTGGCAGAAGATGCTGGACAAGCTCCTGGTGGAGATGGACAGCAAGGTGAGGGCCGCCGGCAGCTCCTGTCTGGATGCTGCAGACCGCCCCCCTCCCCCGGCTTTCCCAGCCCTCACTGGTCACTGCTGCC
>NW_023234249.1:0-972 GCF_002007445.2 Ailuropoda melanoleuca | reverse complement strand
TTTAACTTCTAGAAGTTGTCACATGCATGAAATCCAGGAGTCAAATCAGAGCCCAGCATTCTGCATTATTTTTAACCTCCTCCTCTTCTGTCCCTCAAAAAGAGATTTTTCAAGACATCACTAAGACATCACTAAGATTTTTCAAGACATCACTAAGTAGACCAATACACAAATTGAACTAACATATTTATTTTTGAATTTGATCTGTAGAGAATCTCTTCTGTAAGGAACATCATTTTTTTAAAAAACAAGTGAGTCTTCTGAATAACTGAACCTGATTGCTTTGTACTGTTTTTCTGCGATCTGCACTTAGCCTCTCAGTTTTATTGGCAGACTTTCTCTGGATGTTCTTGACTACTGACTTGCTTTTGATTACTGCTTCCAGGCTGGTCATTTCTGAATCATCATTTCTTGCCCAGATCTCTGTAATGAGTTTCATATGGGTACCTCCAGCTGTCCCCTGGATGTGTAGCTACTGGACCGCACAAATGACCTCAAACCCAAAACATGTCAATAATTGAGCACATCCCTTGTCCCAGAAAGAAGCTTTTCCTCCAGCCATGCCCATCTCAGGGGATGGTCTGGTCATTTTCCATTTGTGTGGTCAGGAAACTTGGACTTCATCCTTAACACCTTACCGTGCACATCATTGAGTTCTGTCCATCCTCTTTCCTATATATTTTCAAATCCCTTTTGCCTAGCCAAAGTGACGTGATTCTTCTAGACCACCATCAGTTTCTGCCCTGTATGTCTTTATCAGCTTTCAAATTCATCTTTGTGTCTTTTAAGACATGACTTCCCCTCTGAGAAAGTTCTTTGCAAAATCAAGTATGATAATGCTCTGCCCTACCCTAACCTTTGAATGGCTCACCATTACTTTCAGAATAAGGTCCAAGCTATTGAACATGGTTTGCTTGTCCCTTCATAATCAAATGCTTTCTTCTCTATCTCTTGCCTTTCTTGTCCTCACTT
>NW_023234248.1:2304-2522 GCF_002007445.2 Ailuropoda melanoleuca | reverse complement strand
CTGAGTCCTCGAAAATCCTGAAGGTTTTCATTCATGCTCCCTTACTCACGAGAGATGATGATCGTTGATATATCCCTGGATTCTGTGGTGTCTCATTGACCACTATGGGGCTCTCTCGTCAGGTTTCCGCGAACCTTTCCCTCATGTTTTCCTATTCACAAATGGTGATGATAGTGCTAAGACGGTCCCTGTACGGTGTTGTTTCTGACGGACGTGTT
>NW_023234248.1:825-2101 GCF_002007445.2 Ailuropoda melanoleuca | reverse complement strand
CTCACACTTTGTTTCTTGGTTCTAAGGGCTGGATCCTCCCCAGGCCCCTAAACCCAATGTGGAATCGGGGTCCCCAGTGAAAAGGCTGCTGTTCGCTGGAGGTGTTCCCTGGACGCTCTGATTTATTACCAATGAGAAGGGCGCTGAGTCCTCGAAAATCCTGAAGGTTTTCGGTCATGCTCCCTAACTCACGAGAGATGATGATCGTTGATATTTCCCTGGACTGTGTGGTGTCTCAGAGACCACTATGGGGCACTCTCGTCAGGCTTCCGCGACCACTTTCCCTCATGTTTCCCTATTCACGAAGGGTGATGATAGTGCTAAGACGGTCCCTGTACGGTGTTGTTTCTGACGGACGTGTTTTGGGCCTTTTCGTTCCATTGCCGCCAGCAGTTTTGACAGGATTTCCCCAGGGAGCAAACATTTCGTTGGAAGCGGGTTTTGGCCGAATTGTGTTTCTCAGTGCTGTGTTCGTCGTGTTTCACTCACGGTACCAAAGCACCTTGATTCCTGTTCCACCTTCCATAAGGCCGTCGTGACTTCAAGGGCTTTCCCCTCACACTTTGTTTCTTGGTTCTAAGGGCTGGATCCTCCCCAGGCCCCTACACCCAATGTGGAATCGGGGTCCCCAGTGAAAAGGCTGCTGTTCGCTGGAGGTGTTTCCCTGGACGCTCTGCTTTATTACCAATGAGAAGGGCGCTGAGTCCTCGAAAATCCTGAACCTTTTCATTCATGCTCCCTTACTCACGAGAGATGATGATCGTTGATATTTCCCTGGACTGTGTGGGGTCTCAGAGACCACTATGGGGCACTCTCGTCAGGCTTCCGCGACCACTTTCCCTCATGTTTCCCTATTCACGAAGGGTGATGATAGTGCTAAGACGGTCCCTGTAACGTGATGTTTCTGACGGACATGTTTTGGGCCTTTTCGTTCCATTGCCGCCAGCAGTTTTGACAGGATTTCCCCAGGGAGCAAACATTTCGTTGGAAGCGGGTTTTGGCCGAATTGTCTTTCTCAGTGCTGTGTTCGTCGTGTTTCACTCACGGTACCAAAGCACCTTGATTCCTGTTCCACCTTCCATAAGGCCGTCGTGACTTCAAGGGCTTTCCCCTCACACTTTGTTTCTTGGTTCTAAGGGCTGGATCCTCCCTAGGCCCCTACACACAATGTGGATTTGGGGCCCCCAGTGAAAATGCCGCTGTTCGCTTGAGGTGTTTTCCTGGATGCTCTGCTTTATTAACAATGAGAAGGGCATTGAGTCCTCAAAAATCCTGA